>NC_079231.1:25066713-25306713 GCF_029633865.1 Lampris incognitus | reverse complement strand
CCAACGCCACATGACCTGATTGTAGAGGAGATGGTTCCGATGGCAAGGGGGATCCCTAGACGACCGGCACCTCCACACAATTGCAGGGGGCTGCCGGAAATCCAGTTTTTCGGAAACCGCCTCGAAGCGTGCCGCCACAGCTTGCTTTTCTGTTGGGGTGAGCTCCCTTAGCCTTATGTCTTCCAGACTCACCCACAAGGCAGCGGGGCAGTGGTTGATAGGTGCCAGGGTGTGTCCACCAGGGTGGGCCTGCACACCATATCTCTGGGGCCCACTGCTGCTCCGAGATCCCCTGCCAAGTTAGCCTGGGGCCGCAAGACCCCAGTTACCATGTGTGGCCACGGGGAGGCCTGGCAGGAGTCTTGGTGAAGGAGAGGCTATGTACTGGCAAGGGAAGGCTTACACGCTAGCATGCTGCCCTATTCGCCACAAAGGCTAGCTAGCGGCAGCAAGCTAAGGGCAGGAGGGACACAAGCAGGTTGGAAGAACACATGCACCTTCCCTCCAACTACACACTGCTGCACTAGACGCATCACAACACCCTGTGTGTATGTACACACACACACACACACACACACACACACACACACACACACGTATGTATGTATGTATGTGTGTATATATATATATATGTGTGTGTATATAGCATATGTATATATGTATTTATGTATGTATGTATGTATGTATATATGCATGTGTGTGTATATGTATGTATGTATGTATGTATATATATATATGTATATACATATACATATACATACACACACACACACACACACTGTGCCACAATAAATACATATATACATAAATACACACACACACACACGTATGCGCCTTCACCCAATATATAGATATATATTTTTGTGTGTGTGTATGTGTGTGTATATATATATATACATATCAACATGGATACAGGAAAAAAGATTTTAATGCATAGCGGCTGATGACTGCGAGACGCACGAAACAGGCCTGTACTGGTATGCATTAAAATCTTTTTTCCTGTATCCGTGTTGATATTCCACTCCTCATTAGTTGAGCACTCAACACCACTGACGGTTTTGGAAAAAAGAAAACTCCGCTATATCATATATATAAATATCTACTCATACATTTTCGTAATGTGTGTGTGTGTGGTGTTAGTGTAGATAGCGGGACCGAAAACTAAAGCACTTATGATCCTAATTCTTTTTGGAGGTGGTAGGTATTGTCTCAGAGAGTAAGGGAAAAATCCCAGAGAATTAAAATTATGCATAATTATGCATAAATATGCAACATGTGCATTTTTCTAAAAAAGGCTAAAAACCACTTTTCTCGGCATTTCAGATGATTCTGAGCGTTTGGGAGGAGGGAGTTGGAGTGGGGGGGGGTTTAGGGGCAGGGGGAAGGCGGTTAGCTGGCAGGATGAAGAGGAGGGAGATTTAGACGGGTGGAGAACCAAACCGCTACATTGTAGCGGAGTTCTTCTAGTATATATATACACACACACACACACACACACATATATATATATATATATATATAGCATTTATACACACACACACACACGTATATACACTGCTCAAAAAAATAAAGGGAACACCTAAAAACACAATATAGACCTCGATGAATGAAATATTTCAGCTGAAAATCTTTATTTATTAGACAGAGGAATGTGTTTAGAGCAAAATAACCTAAGAATGATCAATGGAAATCAAAATCATTAGCCCATTAAGGTCTGGATTCAGAATCATAGTCAAAATCAAAGTGGAAAATGAGAACATAGGCTGATCCAACGTCTGTGGAAATTCTTCAAGACGATTCAAAATGAGGCTCAGTAGTGTGTGTGGCCTCCACGTGCCTGTATGCACTCCCTACAACGTCTGGGCATGCTCCTGATGAGACGACGGATGGTCTCCTGAGGGATCTCCTCCCAGACCTGGATCAGGGCATCGGTCAACTCCTGGACAGTCTGTGGTGCGACATCGCGTTGGCGGATGGTACGAGACATGATGTCCCAGAGGTGCTCGATTGGATTCAGGTCTGGGGAACGTGCAGGCCAGTCCATAGCATCAATGCCCTCGACATACAGGAACTGCTGACACACTCTGGTCACATGAGGACGAGCATTGTCATGCATGAGCAGGAACCCAGGGCCCACTGCACCAGCATATGGTCTGACAATGGGTCTGAGGATCTCATCCCGGTACCTAATGGCAGTCATGGTACCTCTGGCTAGCACGTAGAGGTCTGTGCGGCCCTCCAAGGATATGCCTCCCCAGACCATCACTGACCCACCGCCAAACCGGTCATGCTGGAGGATGTTGCAGGCAGCAGAACGTTCTCCACAGCGTCTCCAGACTCTCTCACGTCTGTCACATGTGTTCAGTGTGAACCTGCTCTCATCTGTGAGGAGCACAGGGCGCCAATGGCGAATCTGCCAACCAAGATGTTCTCTGGCAAAGGTCAATCGGGCTGCACGGTGTTGGGCTGTGAGCACAGGCCCCAATTGTGGACGTCGGGCCCTCATACCATCCTCATGCATTCTGTTTCTCACTGTTTGAGCAGAAACCTGCACATTAGTGGCCTGTTGAAGGTCGTTTTGTAGGGCTCCGGCAGTGCTCCTCCTGTTCCTCCTTGCACAAAGGACCAGATAGCGGTCCTGCTGCAGGGTTGTTGTCCTCCTGCGGCCCCCTCCACGTCTCCTGGTGTACTGGCCTGTCTCCTGGTACCTCCTCCATGCTCTGGACACTGTGCTGGGAGACACATCAAATCGTCTTGCCACAGCACGCATTGATGTGCCATCCTGGATGAGCTGCACTACCTGAGCAACTTCTGTAGGTTGCAGATACCGCCTCATGCCACCTCTAGTGGTGAGGGCACTAGCAACATGAAAAACTAACCAAAGATCGGCCAGAAAAGATGAGGACAGGCAAATGGTCTGTGGCCACCACCTGCAAATCCATTCCTTTTATAGGGGTTGTCTTGCAAATTGTCTAATTTCCACCTGGTGGAAATTAGACAATTTACCAACAGGTGAAATTGATCCACAAATCAGTGTTGCTACCTAACTGGACAGGTTGATATCTCAAAAGTGTGATTGACTTGGAGCTACATTGCATTGCTTATGTGTTCCCTTTATTTTTTTGAGCAGTGTATATATAATTTATATATAGCATTTATACACACACACACACACACACACACACACACACACACACACACATATATATATATATAATTTATATATATCATTTATACACACACACACACACACAAACACAAAAGTAGCAGGAAACGAAATATGGAATAATATCATATAAATACTCTGAAATACAAAAGTAATGCAAAAAAACAAAACAAAACAAAAACAATAACTCAACATTGGGATGTAAGTTACTGCTCTGTTGTGGATTAAATTGGATCAGCTGCACAGGCTTGAACCAGCTAATTCTGATTTTAATGAGATAAACCAGAAGCCCCACTGCCATAAAACAGAAAACTCAGCTCTATTCACTCACTAGATAGTAAGTTATAAGGTAGGAAGTACAGGAGTTATAAGGAAGTATATGAGTTATAAGGTAGTATATGAGTTATAAGGTAGTACATGAGTTATAAGGTAGGAAGTATATGAGTTATTAAGTCGTATATGAGTTACAAGATAGGAAGTATATGACTTATAAGGAAGTATATGAGTTGGAAGTTAGGAAGTATATGAGTTATAAGGTGGTATATGAGTTAGAGGGTAGGAAGTATATAAGTTAGAAGGTAGTATATGAGTTGGAAGTCAGGAAATATATGAGTTATGAGGTAGTATATGAGTTAAAAGGTAGGAAGTATATGAGTTATAAGGAAGGAAATACATGAGTTATAAAGTAGTATATGAGTTATAAGGTAGGAAGTAGATGAGTTATAAGGTACTATATGAGTTATAAGGTAGGACGCATAAGTCATAAGGTACCATATGAGTTATAAGGTTGTATATGAGTTATAAGGTAGGACATATATGAGTTATAAGGTAGTACATCAGTTATAAGGTAGGAAGTATATGAGTTATAAGGTACTATATGAGTTATAAGGTAGGAAGTATATGAGTTATAAGGTACTACATGAGTTATAGGGTAGGAAGTATATGAGTTATAAGGTACTATATGAGTTATAATGTAGGAAGTATATGAGTTATAAGGTAGTATATGAGTTAAAAGGTTGGAATTATATGAGTTATTATGAAGTAGATGAGTTATAAGGTAAGAAGTATATGAGTTAGAAGGTGGTATATGAGTTAGAAGGTAGGAAGTATATGAGTTAGAAGGTAGTATATGAGTTGGAAGTCAGGAAATATATGAGTTATAAGGTAGTATATGAGTTAAAAGGTAGGAAGTATATGAGATATAAGGTAGGAAGTACATGAGTTATAAGGTAGTATATGAGTTAAAAGGTAGGAAGTATATGAGTTATAAGGAAGGAAATACATGAGTTATAAAGTAGTATATGAGTTATAAGGTAGGAAGTAGATGAGTTATAAGGTACTATATGAGTTATAAGGTAGGACGCATAAGTCATAAGGTACCATATGAGTTATAAGGTTGTATATGAGTTATAAGGTAGGACATATATGAGTTATAAGGTAGTACATCAGTTATAAGGTAGGAAGTATATGAGTTATAAGGTACTATATGAGTTATAAGGTAGGAAGTATATGAGTTATAAGGTACTACATGAGTTATAGGGTAGGAAGTATATGAGTTATAAGGTACTATATGAGTTATAATGTAGGAACTATATGAGTTATAAGGTAGTATATGAGTTAAAAGGTTGGAATTATATGAGTTATTATGAAGTAGATGAGTTATAAGGTAAGAAGTATATGAGTTAGAAGGTGGTATATGAGTTAGAAGGTAGGAAGTATATGAGTTAGAAGGTAGTATATGAGTTGGAAGTCAGGAAATATATGAGTTATAAGGTAGTATATGAGTTAAAAGGTAGGAAGTATATGAGATATAAGGTAGGAAGTACATGAGTTATAAGGTAGTATATGAGTTAAAAGGTTGGAATTATATGACTTATAATGAAGTAGATGAGTTATAAGGTGGTATATGAGTTAAAAGGTTGGAATTATATGACTTATAATGAAGTAGATGAGTTATAAGGTAGTATATGAGTTAAAAGGTTGGAATTATATGACTTATAATGAAGTAGATGAGTTATAAGGTAAGACGTATATGAGTTAGAAGGTGGTATATGAGTTAGAAGGTAGCATGTGAGTTATAAGGTAGGAAGTATATGAGTTATAAAGTAGGAAACATATGAGTTATAAGGTATTATATGAGTTATGAGGTAGGAAGAATATGAGTTATAAGGTAGGAGTTATATGAGTTATAAGGTAGGAAACACAAGTTATAAAGTATTATATGAGTTTTCTAATACTCAAAGTCGCTTTACAACAAACGGGGTGAAACAAGACAACAGATAAACATAACTGACATAAAGGGGTGGATGGGAAGGGGGTTACGAGATGACATACATGTGGAGGCATGGAGATGTTTAGGAGAGATGGCAGTGGAGTGTGTAACTAGATTGTTTAACACAATCTTGGAAAGCAAGAGGACGCCTGAGGAGTGGAGAAGAAGCATACTGGTACCGATTTTCAAGAACAAGGGCGATGTGCAGAACTGTAACAACTACAGAGGTATAAAGTTGATCAGCCACAGCATGAAGATATGGGAAAGAGTAATAGAAGCTAGGTTAAGAGGAGGAGAGGTGATGATCAGCGAGCAGCAGTATGGTTTCATGCCACCAAAGAGCACCACAGATGTGATGTTTGCTTTGAGAATGTTGATTGAGAAGTATAGAGAAGGCCAGAAGGAGTTGCATTGTGTCTTTGTAGACTTAGAGAAAGCATATGACAGGGTGCCGAGAGAGGAGGTGTGGTATTGTATGAGGAAGTCAGGAGTTGCAGAGAAGTATGTAGGAATGGTTCAGGACATGTATGAGGAAAGTGTGACAGTGGGAAGTGCGCAGTTGGAATGACAGATGGGTTCAAGGTGGGATTACACCAAGGATCGGCTCTGAGCCCTTTCTTGTTTGAAATGGTTATGGACAGTTGACATACGAGATCAGGCAGGAGTCTCCATGGACGATGATGTTTGCGGATGACATTGTGATCTGTAGAGAGAGTACGGAGTAGCTGGAGGAGAGCCTGGAGAGGTGGAGGTATGCACTGGAGAGAAGAGGAATGAAAGTCAGTAGGAGCAAGATGGAATACATATGCATGAATGAGAGGGAGGACAGCAGAATTGTGAGGATGCAAGGAGTGGCGGTGACGAAGGTGTATGAGTTTGACTTGGGTCAATTGTCCAAAGTAACAGGGAGTGCAGATGAGAGGTGAAGAGGAAAGTGTAGGCAGGGTGGAGTGGGTGGAGAAGAGTCTCAGGATAGATTTGTGATACAAGGGTACCAGCAAGAGTGAAAGGGAAGGTTTACAAGATGGTAGTGAGACCAGCTATGTAGTATAGTTTGGAAATTGTGGCACTGGCGAAATGACAGGAGGTGGACCATATTCTTTATTTATTTTATAATTCCATTATAATTGTTATCCTCTTTCAAGTGTTGTATTATGTAAATTGTGTAAACACAACATCCATTGCGCATTGTCCGTCTTGGGAGAGAGATCCCTCCTCTGTTTCTCTCACTGAGGATCCTTCCTATTTTTTCTCCCAGTTAAAGGGTTTTTATAGGGAGTTGTTCCTTATCCGATGTGAGGGTCTAAGGACAGGATGTTGTGTTGCTGTAAAGCTCCTTGAGGCAAATTTGAAATTTGTGATATTGGGCTATACAAATAAATTATACTAAACTACTAGGTGGCAGAGTTTAAGATGCTAAGATTTTAATTGGGAGTGATAAAGAAGGACAGGATTAGGAAACAAGTATATTAGAGGGCCAGCTCAGGTAGGTTGGACGGTTTGGAGACAAAACAAGAGAGACAACATTGAGATGGCTTGAACATGTGTGGAGAAGAAGGATGCTGAATATGGAGCTGCCAGGGAAGAGGAAAAGAAGAAGGCGTAAGAGGAGGTTTATGGATGTGGTGAGGGAAGACATGCAGGTGGCTGGTGTGACAGAGGAAGATGCAGAGGACAGGAAGAGATGGAAATGGATGATCTGCCGTGGCAATCCCTAATGGGAACAGCCAAAAGTAGTAGTAGTAGTAGTAGTAGTAGATTTTCAAGTGATCAGACTGGATTTGTATTGTAGTTTTACTCATTTGCTGGCATATGCACGCTGAGTGCTGCTCTTTGTCACAACTCTGGCTCTAGTAAGCTGTCAGCATGGAGAAAGTTCCTGTTCTTGCTGTTTTCAGTACAATCATGTCTAGTTGGCTTGCAGAACACGTGGTGCATAAGGAAATGTCAGTAATGGAAGTGGAGGTTGTTGTTTATGGCCTCGTCTGTCTGTCTGTCTGTCTGTCTGCCTGTCTTTGTCTAGGCAGACGCTGACTTCCTGGTTTATGAAGCATCATCAACACCGATAAGTCTGACTTCCTGGTTCATGAAGCATCATCAACACTGATAAGTCTGACTTCCTGGTTCATGAAGCATCATCAACACTGATAAGTCTGACTTCCTGGTTCATGAAGCATCATCAACACTGGTAAGTCTGACAAATGACTGGTCTAAATGTCAGCAGTGTACAGATGGTTGGTTAAGGGAAAACGTTCCTACACCCAGGTTCCATGCCTGTGTTAAGAGTGTCTTTTTTTACAGTGTGTCTTTTATGGATTTTCAAATCTTGAGCTCTGTGAAGAGTGGCAGAAATCCCATGATTCAGTAGTGTTTGAAAATGTATCTGCAAATCTGTTAAGTTGGTGTTGTCTTGCATAACCAGCAACTAGAGTACAAATTTATATCCGCAAAGATTGAAAATCAAGACTCCTTCAAACCAAGTTTTGAGCATTTTGAAACTTGTTCTCTGTAACTTTTGTCCACTTTTTTTTCAGACCGTCGTTCAAAAGTTTTTAAACCTTTCAGGACAGACGTGTGCCCAGGGAGAGGAGTGACAGATCCCTGTGTACACTTATGGGTAAATTAATTTGAACTAGACTATACCATCACGTGAATAAAATAAACTGCTGGCCAGCAAGTCACTAGACATCATTCTCAACAAAAGAATAGTCTTTAAGCAGTAGAACTGAGTAAAAAAAACAAGCAAATCTGATGTGCTGCCCATATCATACAGGAAAACTTCTCACTTATGTATCATTCACACGATGGACTGGCTCTTTCGTCCCTGGTTAATTCTCCTTTCCAGGACTGGTTTATGGGTCCATATACTATGGTTAAGAAGGGGCCAGATCAGAATTACCTGCTCTATTCTCTAAACAGGAAAAGAAAACAGTTAACCATTTCACACTCGTCCTATTAGACATGTGGGTTTGGTAGTTTTTGTATGTGGTTTGAGCACCCCACAATCCCTGTGGGCAGCAAGTGATGAAGAAGAGAAGGACTCTGGTGGTGTTGTAGGGTTGGCTTCAAAACCCGGCCAGAAATGACAGAAAACACATTGTGCTGAAACCTCTCTTTTGGAAAGAAAATAAATGTTCTTTTGCATTCAATATTGTGCCACACATGAGCTTATAGTAAGAAGCAGATATAGGAAGTACGTTTTCAGGGGCTTCAACCTTTCATTTCATTATGTCGCTTTATATACTTAAAAGAGTGAACCAGGTTTTAGAGAAATTCCCCTTCAAACAGCAAGATAGTCATTGAATAAAGACTACTGCTGAATCAATCCCATCCAGGTATAAGACAGAACTGTCAACCATCTCTGACGCCAATACTATAACAATAAACTCCGCCCTCTCACCTGCTGTGGCAGCTCAGGAAAAACACTGTCGCTGGATGATGGCAAGCACACTGGCTGTTCCTTCGTCTCTGAGACAGTCGGTCCTGATGATAGCACTGTAGTGACCCTGGGGACAGTTACTGGGCTTTTACTGCTGGAAGTAAAAGTTTTGGTCGTGTCTGCTGTCTTCTCAACAGGAACCCATTCACCATAGGCACCTGTCACCTCACCCTCCTGGTCAGGAATGGATCACATCACATCACATTACATTTATTTACTCTTCAGTTACAGGTTAAAGTTAATGTGCATTAAAGGTAGAATCTGTAACTGTGTGAAACAGCAGCCTCTATGGTATCTTATGATGATTGCAAAAACATCTTTTGTTTTTTCAGGTGAACCACTGGGATGAGCTTCCTCACCACTGCACTGGCCCCCTCAACGACTTTCTCACCACTGCACTGACCCCCTCAACGACTTTCTCACCACTGCACTGACCCCCTCAACGACTTTCTCACCACTGCACTGGCCCCTCAACAACTTTCTCACCACTGCACTGGCCCCTCAACAACTTTCTCACCACTGCACTGGCCCCTCAACAATTTCCTCACCACTGCACTGGCCCCCTCAACGACTTCCTCACCACTGCACTGGCCCCTCAAAACTTTCTCACCACTGCACTGGCCCCCTCAACGACTTCCTCACCACTGCACTGGCCCCTCAAAACTTTCTCACCACTGCACTGGCCCCTCAACAACTTTCTCACCACTGCACTGACCCCTCAACAACTTTCTCACCACTGCACTGGCCCCTCAACAACTTTCTCACCACTGCACTGGCCCTTCAACAACTTTCTCACCACTGCACTGGCCCTTCAACAACTTTCTCACCACTGCACTGGCCCCTCAACAACTTTCTCACCACTGCACTGGCCCTTCAACAACTTTCTCAGTGCCCCTCCCCTTGCACTTCCAAACTCGTAAATTTCCAGAGCCAGAGACAGGGATGGTCTGGGGTTATAATTCATACTGAAATGATTACCCACTGGCCCCTATTGTAACATCAAGATAATGTAACGTCATATACACTGATGAACCAAACATTTAGCAGGTGGTCATAATGCTGGTCATCTGTGTTCCACCAAAACAGCGCAGTCCAGCCGAGGCATGAACTCTACCTACAAGACCCCTGAAGGAGTCTTGTGGTATCTGGCACCAAAACGTTAGCAGCAGATCCTTCAAGTCCTGTAAGTTGTAAAGTGGAGCCACCGTGGATTGGATTTATCGGTTCACCACATCCCACAGTTACTCAATCGGATTGAGAGCTGAAGAATTTGGAGAACGGATGAACTGATTCAACTTTCTGGGATTTTCTTAACTGGATTATTTCAGTGAGGATTGCCTTAAACTTGTATGTGAGTACGAGCGAACAACACATAAGATGGCAGACTGGGAGAGTACTGCTGGTGTCGTGTGTGGCTGCCGCTTCTCCCTCTCGTAGCCTCCCTTCCCATCCACCCCTGTACGTCTGACCCCCCTTCCCATCCACCCCTGTATGTCTGTGTTATGTTTAGCAACTTTAAGTGTTAGAAAAGCGCTATATAAGTTTAATTTATTATTATTATTATCCTTATTATTATCCTCCAGATGGTACAGAGTCAGCTGTTGAATGAAACGGTTGAGAAAACTAATTTTACCATCAACACCTTAAAAGCCAAAGAGGAGCAGATCCAACAGAGACTTCCATTGCCTCTAGATGAGACCAGTTTCCAATGTGATTGAGTTCATGGAGAAGCCTCGTCTAGCACAGCACAGAAAGTAGAAAACCAGGCAGCAAAAGAAGTTTGCCCAATTTGCTGTGTGTCAGAGACATCGGCAGACAATGGATGGCACCCTCAGCATCAGGCAGAGATGGACGCCAGACACATGCTGGCAATGCGGACAAGTGGGTGAAGAATCTGTTCCATAGGCAACTCATCAAGGCAGTAAATGGCAATCTTACTAAGGGGCTGAATTTTGCTGTCATGCCGAGGCAAATCCCACTAGTGGAACTGATTACAGCCACGAAATCAGTGATCCGTAACAACATCACAAACATGGAATCGGAGCAACTGCAGATGAAAGTTGCAGCCTGCCTCAGCAACACAAAGTCGCCACTGTCCAACATCACCAGAGAAGAGAGGAATGCACTCACAACTCTCAGTAAGGACAATAACATCATCATCCTTCCAGCGGACAAAGGCAGATGCACTGTTGTATTAAACCAGACAGACTATCATGAGAAAGTTATGATGTTACTTAACAACATAAATACTTATGAGCCCCTGAGACGAGATCCAGTCAGTGGTTACAAGAAAAAGGTGATAGATTGTCTGAAGTTGTTAGAACAGGACAATGCTATTGACAGAATCTTGTACCACAGATTATACCCAGGGGAAGCTACACCTAGTCTGTATGGGTTAACTAAGATACATAAACCATTACGATGTACCATTACGGCCTATTGTTAGTGTAATTAACTCAGTGACCTATAACTTCTCTAAGTTTCTGGCATCTATTCTTAACCCGTTGGTAGGCAGTAATGAACATCACATTCAGAACACTATGGATGTTATGGATAAGGTGAGGCACATCATTATGGAGGGGAATGAAATAATGGTCTCTTATGATGTTAAGTCTCTCTTCATGTGTGCTCTTGTTGATGAAGCAGTGGAGGTAGTTTGTATGAAATTACAAAATGACCCCACCCTTACCAATAGGACCACCCTTAAGACAATTTGGGAACACTGGTTGTGTGCTAGCAAACTGGAGCTTGTTGTGCAAGTCAGTTTGACATATGACAGTCTCATTGAGTCAAACCCAGGGTTTGTCCTGAAGACAGGTCTAAGTGATGTGGCCTAGCATTAGCTACTTTCAATTGATCTGGCTGCAAGTGAAATAGCTTCTTTCTTTTTTTTAAATCTGTCACATGACAGATTAACGCTGCTGTTAATATTTAGCGTACACACTTTGGTTGAAAACAAAATGAGCATTCAAACCGTGATTTGATATTACTGACTACAGGATAACCAAAATCTTGAACAAAGACACAAATAGAATTACCAAATAAAGCTAATTTCTTTTTATTCAGGGTCACATTACAGTGGCACTTGAGAGCTTGTGAACCCTTTAGAATTTTTTATATTTCTGCATAAATATGACCTAAAACATCATCAGATTTTCACACAAGTCCTAAAAGTACATAAAGAGAACCCAATTAAACAAATGAGACAAAAATATTATACTTGGTCATTTATTTATTGAGGAAAATGATCCAATATTACATATCTGTGAGTGGCAAAAGTGTGTCAACCTTTGCTTTCAGTATCTGGTGTGACCCCCCCCCCCCCCCCGTGCAGCAATAGCTGCAACTAAACGTTTCTAGTAACGGTTGATCAGTCCTGAACATCAGCTTGGAGGAATTTTAGCCCATTCCTCCGTACATAACAGCTTCAAATCTGGGATGTTGGTGGGTTTCCTCACATGAACCGCTCGCTTCAGGTCCTTCCACAACATTTCGATTGGATTAAGGTCAGGACTTTGACTTGGCCATTCCAAAACATTAACTTTATTCTTTATTAACTTTATTCGTCCAACCATTCTTTGGTAGGACGACTTGTGTGTTTAAGGTTGTTGTCTTGCTGCATGACCCACGTTCTCTTGAGATTCAGTTCAAGGACAGATGTCCTGACACTTTCCTTTAGAAGTCGCTGGTATAATTCAGAATTGTTCCATCAATAATGGCAAGCCGTCCTGGCCCAGATGCAGCAAAACAGACCGAAACCATGACACTACTACCACCACGTTTCACACATGGGATAAGGTTCTTATGCTGGAATGCAGTGTTTTCCTTTCTCCAAACATAACGCTTCTCATTTAAACCAAAAAGTTCTATTTTGGTCTCATCCGTCCACAAGACATTTTTCTAATAGCCTTCTGGCTTGTCCACGTGATCTTTAGCAAACTGCAGACGGGCAGCAATGTTCTTTTTGGACAGCAGTGGCTTTCTCCTTGCAACCCTGCCATGCACACCATTGTTGTTCAGTGTTCTCCTGGTGATGGACTCATGAACATTGACATTAGCCAATGTGAGAGAGGCCTTTAGTTGCTTAGAAGTTACCGTGGGCTCCTTTGTGACCTGACCGACTATTACACGCCTTGCTCTTGGAGTGATCTTTGATGGTCGACCACTCCTGGGGAGGGTAACAATGGTCTTGAATTTCCTCCATGTACACAGTCTGTCTGACTGTGGATTTGTGGAGTCCAGACTCTTTAGAGATGGTTTTGTAACCTTTTCCAGCCAGATGAGCATCAACAATGCTTTTTCTGAGGTCCTCAGAAATCCCTTTTGTTCTTGCCATGATACACTTCCACAAACATGTGTTGTGAAGACCAGACTTTGCTAGATCCCTGTTCTTTAAATAAAACAGGGCGCCCCCTCACACCTGACTGTCATCCCATTGACTGAAAACACCTGACTCTAATTTCACCGTCAAATTAACTGCTAATCCTAGAGGATCACATACTTTTGCCACTCCCAGATATGTAATATTGGATCATTTTCCTCAATAAATAAATGGCCAAGTATGATATTTTTGTCTCATTTGTTTAATTGGGTTCTCTTTATCTACTTTTAGGACTTGTGTCATCTGATGATGTTTTAGGTCATATTTATGCAGAAATATAGAAAATTCTAAAGGGTTCACAAACTTTCAAGCACTACTGTATATACACTTATAAAACTGATTGAGAAAATAAACATTTAAGTCACAGCACTGTTGATATCAAGGTGTTTGATTTGACAACATGTCAGTTAACTGCAGAGCAGTCTACAGACTCAAACACTGATGTCAGCAGATTTCAGCAAAAAATACAAATGTTGATGCTTTGTCACCAGCTAAACAATTTAGCCAGGAACATAAAGATGCTTTGCATTTCTGCAAATACCTGTATGAACAACTGCAAGTCACATGTGTAAAAATCCACTCAAACAAGATGTTACCTTTAACAAAAATACAATGGTTTGAGGAAAAATCACCTGTTTTTCTGTGCAATTAGTGCAAGAAATTGTAAGCTTTTGCACTTCCCCCCCCAAATTTAAGGGCTCAAATTGCCAGACAACCTCAAACAAGAGGTTTAGAATGATTTGTGATTGTATCTGCAAATAAACATGAAACTATAATATTTCAATTAGACCAAACATTGTACCTTCCTACGATGCTGAGATCCTGAGGACACAGGGAATTCTTTGGCCATGCCTGCATCACTACGGATGGCTGGTCGACCGGACATGTTCTGAGAGCAGGAGAAATGAAGGAAAAGGGATTAGGAAGTGGAGAGGGGAGAAGGAGAGGAAACGAGAGGACAGGCAGGAAAAAGTTCGTGTGTTTAATCTCATTTCCTGCTGCAGTTGGACGGTGTGTGTTTGCATTTGTGTATGTTACTGTAAAACCTTACAGCAATGCTGATGCTGATAGCTTTTGATTCCCGGAGGGCAGATGTTCCACAGGGTCTCCCATCATCCTCTTCATCTGAAACATGTGGCTCTGCCACCGGGAGTTCCCCTTTACTGTCCACAATCATCTTACATTTCTACACACACACACACACACACACACACACACACACACACACACACACACACACACACACACACACACACACTTTGTTTATCAGCCTTTTCCTGGTTATTACCTTTGCAATAATTTTACACTTAAATTAAATTGTAAGTTGGTAACAAATTGAACGTTCCTAAAAACGCATAATTTCTTCCCAGCTGTTTAGTCAGAGGGAAAGATGTTTTGGACAGCTTTCTAACAACATTCTGCTACAGTGTTATATAATGTTATATAATAAGTATAGTCTCAACATTGGCTGTGCAGCTTTACTGTAAGTATCATCAAGTTACAACCAACTTTACAAAAGCTGTCAGTCACTCCAACCTCTTTACCACAGCTGCTGCTATAAGTACAGTGTTATCAGTATAGTGTTATCAGTGCAGTGTTGTCAGTACAGTGTTATCAGTGCAGTGTTGTCAGTATAGTGTTATCAGTACAGTGTTATCAGTGCAGTGTTGTCAGTACAGTGTTATCAGTGCAGTGTTGTCAGTATAGTGTTATCAGTACAGTATTATCAGTACAGTGTTATCAGTACAGTGTTATCAGTTGTGTTATCAGTACAGTATTATCAGTACAGTGTTATAGTGTTGTCAGAACAGTGTTGTCAGAACAGTGTTGTCAGTACAGCGTTGTCAGTAGTGCTATCAGTACAGTGTTGTCAGTAGTGCTGTCAGAGCAGTGGTATCAGTACAGTGTTATCAGTTGTGTTATCAGTACAGTATTATCAGTACAGTGTTATAGTGTTATCAGAACAGTGTTGTCAGAACAGTGTTGTCAGTAGTGTTGTCAGAGCGGTGGTATCAGTACAGTGTTATCAGCACAGTGTTATAGTGTTTTCAGTACTGTATTGTAAGTACAGTGGTATCAGTACAGTGTTTTCAGTACAGTGTTGTCAGTAGTATTGTCAGTACAGTGTTGTCAGTACAATGTTGTCAGTAGTGTTATCAGTACAGTATTGTCAGTAGTGTTATCAGTACAGTGTTGTCAGTAAGTACAGTGTTGTCAGTAGTGTTATCAGTACAGTGGTATCAGTACAGTGTTTTCAGTACAGTGTTGTCAGTAGTATTGTCAGTACAGTGTTATCAGTACAGTATTGTCAGTAGTGTTATCAGTACAGCATTATCAGTACAGAGTTATCAGAACAGTGTTGTCAGTAGGGTAATCAGTACAGTGTTGTCAGTAGTGTTGTCAGTACAGTGGTATCAGTACAGTGTTATCGGAGCAGTGTTATCAGTATAGTGTTATCAATACAGTGTTATAGTGTTATCAGTACAGTATTGTCAGTAGTGTTATCAGTACAGTGTTGTCAGTAAGTACAGTGTTGTCAGTAGTGTTATCAGTACAGTGGTATCAGTACAGTGTTTTCAGTACAGTGTTGTCAGTAGTATTGTCAGTACAGTGTTATCAGTACAGTATTGTCAGTAGTGTTATCAGTACAGTATTACCAGTACAGAGTTATCAGAACAGTGTTGTCAGTAGGGTAATCAGTACAGTGTTGTCAGTAGTGTTGTCAGTACAGTGGTATCAGTACAGTGTTATCGGAGCAGTGTTATCAGTATAGTGTTATCAATACAGTGTTATAGTGTTTTCAGTACAGTATTGTCAGTACAGTGGTATCAGTACAGTGTTTTCAGCACAGCGTTGTTAGTATAGTGTTGTCAGTACAATGTTATCAGTAGTGTTTTCAGTACAGTGTTGTTAGTACAGTATTGTCAGTACAGTGGTATCAGTACAGTGTTTTCAGTACAGTATTGTCAGTACAGTGTTGTCAGTACAGTGTTGACAGTACATTGTTGTCAGTAGTGTTATCAGTACAGTGTTGTCAGTAGTGTTGTCAGAGCAGTGGTATCAGTACAGTGTTGTCAGTAGTGTTATCAGCAGTGTTCATCACACATTTTCATTTTAAACAAAATTTAGCACATTTTCACATTTAATATCCCTTTTGTTTCCCTTTATCGAGTGATTGTTAACAAACATAGAGAAGCTGTGTCCATGTACAAAACACCATGAATGTGGATACAATGGCTGTATCCACATATAACACATACATACACTTCCAGGGAAAGAAAATTACAATTCTATTTTTACCAATATCATGAATCACCATCCATAATGCACCATCCAGAGTACAGCTCATGTTTCTTACATCAGTAAACTCTTTGATGCTGATGCTGTTGGCCTGCTTCTCCACCTTCCTCTTCACCTCGTCCAGGGCAGCCATGCTGGGTTTGGGCAGGCCAGCAGGGGGCTTATTGGTTATTGAAGGCAGTGGGGCAAATGAAGCAAGAGCCCCCATACTAGTGAGGGCAGCTGTCATGGTGGCTGAGAGCAGGACACCGAGAGATGTGTATGTGTGTGTGTGTGAGAGAGAGAGAGAGAGAGAGAGAGAGAGAGAGAGAGAGAGAGAGAGAGAGAGAGAGAGAGAGAGAGAGAGAGAGAGAGAGAGAGAGAGAGAGAGAGAGAGAGAGAGAGAGAGAGAGAGAGAGAGAGAGAGAGAGAGAGAGAGATGGGGGGTTGGAGTGGGGGTAATAATGAGAAAAGAAGGAGTTTAGAGATATGTGAGGGGACAACAGAGTGAGGGAGAGAGACAGATAAGTTACTGGTAACTTTGGTTCATCAGATAAGCATCACCACCTTATAAGATAAGTGTATACACCTTAGTGGTGGCTGGTATTGCACTGGCTTACACTTTTAAAAAAATTGTTTTTTTTGGTCTGATGAGTCTTTCTGGATGTGTGTGAGAGTTGAGTGGGCAGAGCGGAGGGGGTGTGAGAGTGTGACAGTACCAGAGACCAGTGAGGTCCCCCCACACTTTCACACCCCCTCCACTCTCCCCACCAACTCACACATACATCCAGAAAGACTCACATCCTCTCCGCTGTGCCCACTCAACTCACACACACACACACACACACACATCCACAAATCAGACCTCAACACAAAAAGTAAGTAAACTGAAGTAACCAAAAAGGGCTCATTTGCCTCAACACCGCTGTTTGACACTTAAAGATTCTACTTTTAAGGCATGTTTGGGTGGTGGTTGGGTTGTGATTGAGTCAGGTTGGGTTGTGATTGGGTCGGGTTGGGTTGGGTTGTGATTGGGTCAGGTTGGGTTGTGATTGGGTCGGGTTGGGTTGGGTTGGGTTGTGATTGGGTCGGGTTGGGTTGTGATTGGGTCAGGTTGGGTTGTGATTGGGTCGGGTTGGGTTGGGTTGTGATTGGGTCGGGTTGGGTTGGGCTGTGATTGGGTCAGGTTGAGTTGTGATTGGGTCGGGTTGGGTTGGGTTGGGTTGGGATTGGGTCAGATTGGGTTGTGATTGGGTCGGGTTGGGTTGTGATTGGGTCGGGTTAGGTTGTGATTGGGTTGGGTTGGGTTGTGATTGAGTTGGGTTGGGTTGTGATTGGGTCGGGATGGGTTGTGATTGGGTTGGGTTGGGCTGTGATTAGGTTGGGTTGTGATTGGGTCGGGTTGGGTTGGGTCAGGTTGGGTTGGGATTGGGTCGGGTTGGGGTGTAATTGGGTCGGGATGGGTTGGGTTGTGCTTCGGCATTTTGCATTAACAGCCCAGAAGTTTTAGAACAGCCCATCTGAGAAGATCAGGGTAACTGTCAGGGCCATCTGTAAATCCTCCTAAAAACTATTTCTAAACGTTTGTTCTAATGATGTTCTTAATAATCTTTGTGATCTATATTTGTATATATTTTTTCTTTTTACCATCCTTCATTCTTTTAGTCTTCTAATGCTATCCTGCTGCATTGTTATTGCTTTTATCTGAGAAGCACTTCATCATTTTAGAAAACTGACAAATTAATACAACGACTGTTATTTATTATACATATACACATAGATATAATTGAAAATCCAAGGATATCCAAAATAGTCATGGCTTAATTTTTGCCTGTTCAGACTGTCGTGACATCTCACCTAATATTCGATCCTACTCCCTGCCTGAAACCTATCCCAGGTACAGCTTGACCACCTGAGCCTCTGGATGGAGGAACAGAGGGAGGAGAGGGACAGATGGATGGAAAAATGGCATGTCTTGAACACAAACAAAAACATGGACCTACCAGCAGTCATACTAGCCATGGCAGCATTCATGGTCATGTTGGGCAGGGGCAGGGACAACTGGGGCACCATGTTGGGCCTGAGATTCTCAGGGATGGGCACACCAGCCTTGGCACACATCGCAGCAGCATTGGCCTTGGCAATTTCCAACAACTGCTCCTTGTCTGAGGGGAAAGATACATTTTTATGATGAAATGAAATGAAGCTGGATGGATGCATGGATAAAAACCAGGATTTCATATACGTTCCTGGAGCTTCATGAGCCCAGGATACACCAGAGCCAAACCAAACAATAGTTGCAAAAATGCAGTTGGAAGTCCTAAAATTAGGTTTAAGTTTTAAAGTTTTTCAGCTCACAGTATCAATGGGTAAGGTGCAAAATCCCCGAAGTATTTTCTGTTAATCAAATGAAAATCATACACACTTATGATCGACTTACCTAGAGTTAAGGAGATTCACAATGTCATTAATTTAAAAAAAAAGAATTAATTTCATTTTAAATTAATTGGATTAAAAATAATTTAAGCAACAAGCTTAGCATTGACATTCCTTGCACATTTATGTTGAACTGAACAACAACAAAAAAAATCTCTAAATGTCCGAAGTAAGATTTTAATAACTACATCAAAATGTATGCCATCTCACCCAGTTCAGTGATGCGTGGCGGCGTCTTGCCGTCACTGCAGTGCTTCCTTGCTGGGGATCTGTTTTTACGGAGGATGAGCACTGGGGAGTGACTTGGCTCCCGTTTCCAGCGGTCCCTCTGACTGAGACTTCCACTGTATGTACCCCTCCACTGACTCCGTGACCTTGAGCGGGAGCGGGAGCGGGAGCGGGAGCGGGAGCAGGAGCGGGAGCGGGAGAGGGGTCTCCTAGACCTGTGGGCTGGTGACCTGCAAAAACATAAAACTGACTTTCACTGACTTTATATTTGTATTCACTGGAAGTGGCAAGAGAATGTCAAAATAAATACATAAATGAATCCTCTTGTAATGACTTATGTTAAAAGAAAAAAATCTTCCATAATACATAAAGCACTGTCATTTGCTCTGCCAAGTTAATTTATACTTAACATTTATACTTTATACTTTTATAGTTTAATGTATACATAACATTTATGCTTTATACTTTTATATTTTAATTCATACTTAACTGCTAACATCTATTTCAGCATCTCTGCACCACTGCACTTTATCACCTCTTATTTCACCTGTATAAGTCAATTCGTGTGTATATATGTGAAGACTGTTGTGTTGTAGTGTTGTTATTCTATGTTAAGTACACTGAGAGAGCCACGAAACCAGAGTCATATTCCATGTAGTGCAAACCTATATGGCCAATACACATGAGCCAAGTAAATTCTTTATGAGACAGTACAAGCCTGTTTCAATCATCATATGCATAATATAGCATGAAACAGGCTTTTACATTACATCACATTACAGTCATTTAGCCGACGCTTTTATCCAAAGTGACTTACAATAAGTGCATCATTTAACGTAGGAAATCAGGAGAACTACTACTCATCAGAGGTCATAAGTGCATCTTCTCTCTAAACAAGCATCTAAGAGCAAAACTAGTGCTAAAGTACAAGTACAAGAAAGAGATTTTTTTTTTAAATGAGTGAATACAATAAGTGCTAAGAGCAAGTAACAGGGTAGTAGTACTTGAAGAGGTGATTTTTCAACCTGCGCTGAAAGATGGGCACCGGCTCCACTGTCCTGACATCGGTGGGGAGTTAATTCCACCACTGTGGGGCCAGGACAGAACAGAGCCGTGACGGGGCAACCAGGCGTCCCGAGACACCAGAGCGAAGTGGTTGGGCGGGGGTGTAGGGCTTGACCATGGCCTGGAGATAGGAAGGAGCTGTTCCTTTCCTTGCCCTGTAGGCTAGCACCAGAGTCTTAAACTGGATGCGAGCAGCTACTGGGAGCCAGTGTAGGGACATGAGAAGGGGAGTTGTGTGGGAGAACTTAGGGCGGTTGAACACCAGATGAGCTGCAGCTTTCTGAACAAGCTCCAGAGATCTGATGGCCGACGCCAGGGCGCCAGCAAGGAGGGAGTTGCCGTAGTCCAGCCGGGAGATGACCAGAGCCTGGATGAGCACCTGTGCCATCTCGCCGATGAGGAATGGGCGAATCCTCCTGATGTTATAGAGGAGAAATCTGCAGGAGGGAGCAACCAATGCAACGTTTGCAGCAAACGACAGTTGGTCGTCCAGGATCACACCCAGATTCCTCGCAGTCCGAGTTGGTGTCACCACGGTGTTGTCAATGGTGATGGCCAGGTCTCAGTGCGGGCAACCTTTCCCTGGGAGGAACATCACCTCTGTCTTGTCCAGATTGAGCTTCAGGTGGTGTGTTGCGATCCACCCCGAGATGCCAGTCAAGCACGCAGAGGGAGGGAAGGACAAGATCAGATGGGTGTCATCGGCATAACAATGGTAAGAGAAGCCATGCGAGCGAATAACAGAACCAAGGGACGTCATGTACAAGGAGAAAAGGAGAGGACCCAGAACCGAACCCTGTGGAACGCCTGTAGTCAGTCTGCGAGGCTCCGACACAGATCCCCTCCATGTCACCTGGTAGGAGCGACCTGTCAGGTAGGATGCAAACATTGAGAGTGCAGAGCCTGTGACACCCAGCCCCTCGAGGGTAGAGAGGAGGATCTGATGGTTCACTGTGTCGAACACAGCTGACAGGTCCAGGAGTATCAGGACAGAGGAGAGAGAGTTTGCTCTCGCAGAGTGCAGCGATTCTGTCACTGCAAGGAGGGCCATCTCTGTCGAGTGACCCACCTTGAACCCAGACTGGTTGGGGTCCAGGAGGTTGTTCTGGTGGAGGTACACAGAAAGTTGGTTAAAGACAGCACGTTCAAGAGTTTTGGATCGAAAGGATAGAAGGAAACTGGTCTGTAGTTTTTGACATCAGAGGGGTTAAGTGATGGTTTCTTGAGAAGGGGTGTGACTCTAGCAGTCTTGAAGGCAGATGGAAAGCATCCTGCCTGGAGGGAGGTGTTGATGAGGTGGGTTAGAAAGGGAAAGAGTTCAGGTGCTATAGACTGAAGAAGAGGGGAGGGGACCGGGTCAAGGGAGCATGTGGTGGGGTGACTGGATGTGATGAGGTTGAGGACCTCATCAGGGGAGAGGGGAGCGAGGTGGGATAGGGTGGGATGTGGAGAGGTGAGGGAGGGTGCAGAGGGTGGGCTAATGTAAGGAGCACTAACTGGGTGATGAGAAAAGGAGGATCTGATGTTGTTTATCATCTTGTCAAAGAAGTTAGCGAAGTCATCAGTGAGAAGGGAGGAAGTAGGAGGAGGAGGTGGGGGTTGATGAAGTGTAGAGAAGGTTTCAAAGTGTTTCCTAGGATTAGAGGCAGAGGATAGGATTTTAGACCAATAGAAGGCAGCATTAGCAGCAGAAAGAGATGAGGCGAAAGTGGAAAGAAGAGATTGGAAGTTGAGAAGGTCCTCTGGGAGTTTGCCTTTTCTCCATTTGCGCTCTGCCACTCTTAGGCTCCATCCGTCAGTACGTACTGAGTCGGACAGCCAAGGGGCAGGTGGAGTTGGGTGTGCAGGCCTGGAGGTGAGGGGACAGAGATTGTCCAGAGAAGAGGAGAGGGTAGAGGGAAGAAGATCAGTAGCAGTGTCAGGGGGGGTAGGAGAGAGAAAGATTCAGGTGTAGGGAGGATAGAGGTAACAGAGGAAGAAAGATCAGTGGCGGAGAGAGAGCAGAAGTGTATACGGGTGGAAACCATGTGGGTAGGAGGAGGGGCTAAGGGGGGTGAAGAGAGGGAGAGAGAGTAGGACATGAAATAGTGGTCAGAGAGCTGCAGGGGAGCAAAAGAGAGATTGGAAATAGGACAGGGTCTAGTAAAGATAAGGTCCAGCTGGTGCCGGCCTTGTGGGTAGGAGGAGAGGGTCAGAGGTGAAGGTCAAAGGAGGAGAGGAAAGGGAGAAGAGGATCTAGCTTGTCAGTGTGGATGTTGAAGTCACCGAGAAGGATAAGTGCAGAGTCATCATCAGGGAAGTGTGAGACAAGAGTGTCAAGCTCCTCCAAAAACTCACCAAAGGGGCCTGGTGGGTGGTACACAACCACAATGGTGAGTTTGACTGGATAAGAGACAGTAACGGCATGAAATTCAAAAGAGGGTGGAGAAAATTGTGGAATGGAAACGAGAGAGTATTCCCATTTCAGGAAAATCAGCAGGCCAGTACCACCACCCTGCCTCCCAACTCTGGGAGTGTGAGAAAAAGAGTACACATCAGACAGAGCTGCGGGTGTGGTAGTGTTTTCTGGCATGATCCAGGTCTCAGTTAGAGCAAGAAAGTTGAGGGAGAGCAAGGATGCGTAGCCTGAGATAAACTCAGCTTTCGGCACTGTGGACTGCCAATTCCAGAGCCCTACCGTCACCACGACCTCAATCTGAGTAGAGAGTGGGATAGATGAGATTGGTAGGGTCACAGCGCCTAGGAGTGACCCAACGTCTATGCCAGCCCCGGGAAGAGGTAAGGACAGGAATGCAAAGGAAACACACAGTCTATACTAGGTACACAAAATACAGATGACTGACCGGATCCAAAAAGCTCAATCTTTGTTTGACTCAGTCTTTGCTTGACAAAGTCTTGGCTTGAAAAAGTCGTGCTTGCCTTTGTTCACTCTAGCCTTCGTTCAGCCTAGACCTGTTTGCCCTCGGCTTGTTTGCCTGGAGCTAATTGTGGACTTCAGGATGTATCATATCATAAATTATTAGATATGTCATCATCGATTATATCGTAACGATCAGCACTGAGCGACTAATATACACACTGGCAAAGACGTGGTTCCCTCGGCTTGTTTGCCTGGAACTGATTGTGGACTTCGGGAGGTCTAGAAGCTGCAGCCACTCCCCCATACACATCAATGGGGTGGAAGTGGAGCGTGTTTCCAGCTTTAAATTCCTTGGAGTCCACATCAGTGAGGACCTTTCATGGACATTAAACACCCAGGCCCTTGTGAAAAAGGCCCAACAACGCCTGCATTTCCTGAGAAGGCTGAGGAGCGCCCGTCTACCCCCCAAAATTCTCACCAACTTCTACCACTGCACCATAGAGAGCATCCTGACCATCTGCATCTCAGTGTGGTACGGCAACTGCACCTCAGTAGACCAGAAAGCTCTGCAGCGGATCATCAAGGCAGCCCAGCATATCACCGGTACCCAGCTCCCAGCCATAAAAGACATTTATCACAAACGCTGCCTTCGAAGGGGTCTGAGCATCAGCAGAGATCCCACCCACCCCAACCATGGACCGTTCTCCCCCCTGCGCTCTGGGAGGCGCTACAGGAGCCTCAGAGCCCGCACTACCAGGCTCAAAAACAGCTTCTTTCCACAAGCTGTTGCCCACCTGAACCTGGCTACCCACTGAATGTTTGTAGATATTTTTAAATATTTTGTACTCCAGCTCTCTTTTAACTTATTTTTAGCTTTGGTCTTCATGTGTGTATATCTTATACTGTGTTTGCTGTGTTTGTCTGTGTCTGTCTTGCACTGTTTGTTGAAGCCACAGCCCTCATTTCATTTTTAACATGTGCCTGCACATTGTTTTTAATGACAATAAAAATTGAATTGAATTGGTAGCAGCAGTGATTTAAAAAACACTGATTGCAACGTCCGCGGTGGCGTAGCGGTCTAAGCATCGGCTTGGTGTCGATGCAGTTGCCCACTGGGGACTGGGGTTCGCGCCCCGGTCTCGTCAGACCTGACTATGGCCGGACTCGATGAAGCGGCAATCATTGGCAACGCTGTCTTCGGGAGGGGGGCGGAGTCGGCTTGTGTTCGTCATATGAATGCGTCTCTGTGTGTGTCGGAAAAACAGTGGTTCGGCTTGGATTCGCCTTGTCACGAAAGTGGGGAGGCGCTTTCCTTCGAGACTGCCGGCCGGAGAGATGCAGTTGGCGAACGCATGCAATACGAGGGTGGGTGTTTGAATTAAAATAGGGATCAATTGGCCACTAAATTAGGAGAAAAAAGGGGAAAAAATCAGAAATAAATTTAAAAAAAAAAAAACACTGATTGCTAATTGTCTGCAAGGAGTGCAGGCCACACCCTGGCCACTTAACACCCAATTGGCCAAAGAGCTAAAATGAAAGTAGGCCTATTGCCCAGAAACTGGTCACTGATGTAAAATTGTATCAAACCTCACACACAACTATTAAAACTGCAAACAGCAAGTTACCAAGGAATATATTTATAAGCTAAGAGGATAACTAAGTCAACCCACTAGGCAACAAGAAATATTTTAGGACACACTAGGTGAAAAACAGCTACAGCTAAAATAAGAAAGCTACAGCTAGACTAAGATGCCACTAGTTCCCATTAGGAACCAGCAGCAGATATATAGAGAAAAGGACTAATACTCAAGCAGCTGGAATAAGACTAATAGCAACTTGTTAAGCAAGAAAGATGATACTTACTCTATTCTAGATGAACCAGCAATTCAGAATCACTCCAGAAGTTAAAATGCACAAAATGCACACGCTTGTACTGTCTCATAAAGAAGTTACTTGATTTACTGGATTATTTTGCTCCT
This sequence comes from Lampris incognitus, assembly GCF_029633865.1. Classification (NCBI taxonomy): domain Eukaryota; kingdom Metazoa; phylum Chordata; class Actinopteri; order Lampriformes; family Lampridae; genus Lampris; species Lampris incognitus. The sequence continues at coordinate 25,281,608 of NC_079231.1, read as the reverse complement.
TATTTGTTGAGCACTTTCCCTACTGTTGAGTGTTTCTTTTAGCAAAGTTATACACACACACACACACACACACACACAAATATATATATATATATATATAGAAAGGTAGGGAAAGGTAGAATCAGCACTTTCCAAAGACTGCACAGTTCGAAAAATATTTCAAAAACCAAGTAAAAAATTTGATTTATTTGCGAACGAGGCGTTCCAAAGATGCTTTGTGGAGACTTCCCGCAAATCCTTCCAGTGGTCAAGGGAGGCACTACATCTAACATTGTCAATGCTAGCCTGAAGGCACGCAAAGTGGTTTACCCTGAGGCGCTCAAGCACTGAGCGACTAATACACACACTGGCAAAGACGCTTGATGAATGGATTGAAAATTATGACATTTGATAGTTTTTGTTAATAACATTCATTTGTTCGACATTCGTTTATCACATATACCATATCATAAATTATTCTATATGTCATCATCGATTATATTGTAACGATCAGATCGTGTTGGTTGTTTTGGTGAGAACATTTTCCCTGGGCAACGCCGGGTACCTCTGCTAGTGTATATATATATATATATATATATATATATATATATATATATAGTTGTCGTCGTCTATGGCGTCTCTTGTGTCCGAGGATCCATTCCAAGAGATTAAGGTGTGTGCTTGAAACGAAGATGGCTTGACAGTCTAAGGTGAGAATAGAAGAGACTGGAACAGCGTGGACAGGATGTAACTGCAAAAAACCTGGGAGGACAAAGCAATGCATGGGAAGTACCCAAAAAGAATGAAAGATGCAGACGTGGACCAATAAAAGACACACCAGTGGCTGAGGGGCACCGGACTGAAAGCAGAGACAGAGGGCCTGATAATCACTTTGCAAGACCAGAGCCTTGCAACAAGATCCTATCACCATCACATCATCAAAGATGGAACAGACCCAAAATGCAGAATATGTGGAATCTACAAAGAGTTATTCTCAGGCTTCCCGGAACTGGCAAAGACCGAGTACATGTACAGGCACAACAAGGCAGGAGCATACCTTAACTGGAAGATCTGCAGGACTTACAAGATTAAGACGACTGAGAAGTGGTACGAACATCAGCCAAAAACGGTCACTGAGAACAATGACGTCACCATCCTCTGGCACATGCCCATCCACACTGACAGAGATAAAAGCCAGCAAGCCCGACATCGTTATCAAGGACAGGAAGCAAAAGAGGTGCGTGCTCATCGACATGGCAACACCATCTGAAAAAAACACCTCAGTGAAAGTCACAGAGAAGCTGACCAAGTACAAAGACTTGGAGATTGAAATCTACAGGATGTGGGGAATGAAGACCGAAACAACACCAGCGGTCATTGGAGCTCTAGGACTCACGAAGAAGGGAATGGAAAAGTTCACCAACCGTATCCCAGGCAACATCAACACCCATGCAGTCCAGAAAGTCGCCCTACTTGGAACAGCCCACATATTACGACAAGTACTGTCAATCAAGTGACAGCTGCTCTATAGTGCCTCAGGAGTCAAGTCCATAGTTTGGACCCGGCTGTACAGGATGTAAAACAGGAAACACGACATAATAATAATAATAATGAACTTTGTTTATATAGTACTTTCCGGCACCTAACTGACTAGCCATATTATTTTCAGCCTCCTACTCATTGATTGTTTTCTTCATTATTTAATTTTCATTTCAGAAGTTTTGTCCACACATCTGGTAAAATATTTCACAAACTGCAACGTTTCACTGCTCAAAATTCAATCTACTGGTAGTTAACCCCCAGAATTTAGTGAGATTTGGACCACAGCAACAGCGTCCCAAACTTCTAAAATGGTGCTTATCACTCTAATGAAGTTATGACAGTTCCTGCTTCTCACAACACTGCTAACTTGATCTCTCGTGGTGCCAGGTCTGCAACCCCCTGTTTGACACTAGAACAACCAAGGCTGTCATTTTGATGGTTTTGGATTTTCAAAGTTTAATAACTGCAAAAAAAAAGAGAAAGAGATACAGACCTGCCGCTCCCTGAATTATCCTAAAATTGCCTAAATTTGCAGTAAAATGAGTTTCAGATCAATTGCAGAAAAAAAAAGTTATGATAAGACCTACCTAAAATGACCATGAGCCATCAAAAAGACCGCTCATAATTGTGCGTGATGGTGCGCGTCATGTCATTATTTATGACGTTTGTTGGTCGCATCATTGCCTTCGTGAAGTACATTGCTCTTTCCTAGAAACACACTAGCGTTCTCCAGTGCAGAGAAATAGTCTAAACTTGATGTATGATTATGTCCAACATGTCGGGTTACAGACACCATTACAGACGCACCATGACAGCGGCTATTTTAAATTGTTTGAAAAACAGTATTAAAAGTTGTTAAAATGTTAATGTTGGTATCATTTAGTTTCATAACAGACATACTAACATATGTAATGCATGACTATCTCAACTGGGTATTTATCTTGACACAATATAGAGTTTAAAAAATGTGGCAGTCAAAATAACCACCCACAGTTGTTCAAGTAGTTTTTAAGTTCCAGTCGATGTTTGGGACTGTTTCAATGTTTATTTTCAGTTCTTTTTTTTTACATTTCCCATTTTATAGGCCTTGCTATGTTTGTTAGAGTAGCAATATGTGTTTTCCATTTTGTTTTTCAGGTAATATTTTCAGTCTTTCAATTTTGCTATTCGTGTTCGACCATGTCTCTCTGAAGTTGAAATTGTTTCAAAATAGTATCATAGTTGTTAAAATTTTAATTTTGGTATCAGTTGTTTCCGAGCAGACATACTAACATATGTAATGCATTAATATCTCAACCGGGTATTTATCTTGACAGAACATAGAGTTCAAAGCAGAGTATACACCACCGTGTACATCTTCTTCTCACACATGCTTAGAATGCAGCAGCAGAGTGAACACGGACAAAGAGAAGGGAAACTTTCCCCTAGTTAATCAGTTTGTGGATGACGTCATTTTTCTCAGAAAGATCAAACAGAAATATTGTTAAAATACGACAGCCCAGGTATAGGCTGTCGTCAATATACCTGGCCAAGGTAAAGCCTACGAATGGGAAACATTGTAAAGAAAACAGTTAGCACTGACATAGGGAAAAACAACACAAACCTTGACCTTGATCTTTTCTTTGACCTTGATCTCTTTAGTGACCTTGACCTTTTTCTCCGCGAAGGCTTTCGGGAGCTTTGTCTGTGGGATGTTGATTTGGACCTCCTCCTCCTCCTCCTCTTTGAAGCTGGCTTCCCATCTTTATTCATCTGCAGAGACTTGGATGTTGTGCTCTTCTTCGTCTGTGATTTTGCTCTCCTGGCTGAGGGTGAGGTTGGACACTCTGAGAGGTTGGGTCCAGGGTTTTCTTTGGTCTCGCCCACTTCCAAGGAGACATCATGAGGTGAAGACACAAGAACAGAACTTGCCCTCTTCCCTGCATGAGCTGTTGTTGCTGCTTGACAGGACAGCACCATCAGTAACAGACCAGGAATCAGACTGGACCTCATACAAGTAAACAGCACAGATCTGTTTGCCCTGTGTGAACCCCCCTTTTTATTGGTGGTGTCAACCGAGAGACAGTTGGAACAGCAGTGGCACATGAAAGAAGGAGCAGTGCATGGGGGTAAATTAACATTTGTTTAAAAACAAATAGAATAAATTCACACGTAACTATAACTATATGACTGAACAGCTACCCTTACATAGTTTCAGAGTCTGTGACAAAAGCAGACCAAAGAAAGCCAGTCCACGCCCAATTCACATTGCCTACTCGGTTTGACTGTAACTATAGAATTCTAAATCATTTTAAATACATTTATTTAGTTTCAGTTTACGGATAAATGCTATTTGGTGCAAGATTAAAATGTCAAGATAATTTTGTTTTAGTTTTTAGTAAGTCAAATCAAGTCAAATTTATTTGTATAGCACATTATCAAAAATGTGCCTTAGGGGGCTTTACAGCAACACAACATCCTGTCCTAAGACCCTCCCATCAGATAAGGAACAACTCCCTAAAAAACCTTTAACAGGGAGGGAAAATAGGAATAAACCTCAGGGAGAGCAACAGAGGAGGATCTCCCTCCCAAGACAGACAACGTGACATGATGTTATGTTTACATAACACAACATTGAAAGAGCAGAATTATAATGGAATTATAAAATATATGAAGAATATCATGACAAGGATGCCAAGCAGTGTCTAGATGCCACCGATATAGCCTAAGACAGGAAACACATGACCACCATCACCATGTAGACCTGACAGGAGAACAGACTACACATGCACACAAGAGAAACTCACATCACACCATTCCTCATCATGCCATTTGGCGGCGCAAATTCACATTTGCAGCAGCCTCACCCAGAACTGGTGTGGGAAGACGGTGGCGTGAATTCACTTTTGCAGTGGCGTCACCCAGTACCATCCATGAAGTGTCTTTGCTCACGTCTGCCTCTAATTTTGTCTTCGTTTGATGGTTGGGAGAGCTGGCGTTGGATCGGCTGGGAGAGCTTGGTCTGCTGCATCCTGTCGGCCCAGATACAACGGCCCTGCCTGGAGCTGTGCCCGAAGAGGTAACACCACAGGCAGTCTGACAGGATGCAGAAGTGAGGCAGGCTAAGCTAACTTCTAGCCCATGCAGACTGGCAGTTCCAATAACACTGAGGGTGATCTGGTGGCGGCCTCGCCTAGCCTTGACTGTGTTTTTAGTGTCATCCTCTGGATTGCAGGGAGAACCCCACCACTGAGGAAACCCAGCCACTGAGGATGCACAAGCCAGTGCATTCTTAGTGCCAGTCCCAAGCCTGGATAAATGGGGAGGGTTGTGTCAGGAAGGGCATGCGGCATAAAACCTTTGACAAATCAAATATGCGGATGATAAAACAGATTTCCATACCGGATCGGTCGAAGCCCAGGATACCAACGACCGCCACCGGTACTGTTGGCCAGTAGGGTGCTGATGGAAACTATGCTACTGTTGGGCAAAGGAAAAGTAGAGGGGGAAGGCATGTCCAGAGGCAGCAGGAGAGGAGGAAGGGTAGGAGTGTGGAGGCGAGAGTTGGAACTTTGAATGTTGGCACTATGACAGTTAAAGGGAGAGAGCTGGCTGATATGATGGAAAGAAGAAAGGTAGGCATACTGTGTGTGCAAGAGACCAGGTGGAAGGGGAGTAAGGCCAGGAGTATCGGAGGTGGGTTCAAACTCTTCTACCATGGTGCGAATGGGAGGAGAAATGGGGTAGGGGTAATTCTGAAGGAAGAGTATGTCAAGAGTGTGCTGGAGGTGAAGAGAGTGTCAGACAGAGTGATGAGTATGAAGCTGGAAATCGAAGGTGTATTGATGAATGTTATCAGCGCATGTGCCCCGCTAGTTGGGTGTGAGATGGAAGAGAAAGAAGAATTCTGGAGTGAGTTGGATGAAATGGTGGAGAGGGTACCCAAGGAGGAGAGAGTGGTGATTGGAGCGGACTTCAATGGACATGTTGGTGAAGGGAACAGAGATGATGAAAAGGTGATGAATAGGTATGGAGTCAAGGAGAGAAATGTGGAAGGAAAGATGGTGGTCGATTTTGCGAAAAGGATGGAAATGGCTGTGGTGAATACATATTTCAAGAAGAGGGAGGAACACAGGGTGACATACAAGAGTGGAGGAAAGCGCACACAGGTGGACTATATCTTATGTAGAAGGCACAATCTAAAAGGGATTGGAGACTGCAAGGTGGTGACAGGGGAGAACATAGACAGGCAGCATTGGATGGTGGTCTGTAGGATGACTTTGGAGACCAAGATGAGGAAGCGAGTGAAGGCAGAGCCAAGGATCAAATGGTGGAAGTTGAAGAAGGAAGACTGTTGTGTGGAGTTCAGGCAGGAGTTAAGACAGGCACTGAGTGGTAGTGAAGAGTTGCCGGATGGCTGGACAACCACTGCAGAAATAGTGAGGGAGACAGCTAGGAAGGTACTTGGTGTGTCATCAGGACAGAGGAAGGAAGACAAGGAGACTTGGTGGTGGTGGAAGGAGGAAGTAGAGAAAAGTATACAGAGGAAGGGGTTGGCAAAGAAGAAGTGGGATAGTCAGAGAGATGAAGAAAGTAGACAGGAGTACAAGGAGATGCAGCGTAAAGCAAAGAGAGAGGTGGCAAAGGTAAAGGAAAAAGGCATATGGTCAGTTGTAGGACAGGTTAGACACAAAGGAAGGAGAAAAGGACTTGTACCGGTTGGCTAGACAGAGGGACCAAGCTGCGAAGGATGTGCAGCAAGTTAGGGCGATCAAAGATAGAGATGGAAATGTGCTGACAAGCGAGGAGAGTGTGCTGAGAAGGTGGAAGGAGTACTTTGAGGGGCTGATGAATGAAGAAAATGAGAGAGCGAGAAGGTTGGATGATGTAGGGATAGTGAATCAAGAAGTTCAGTGGATTAACAAGGAGGACGTGAGGGCAGCTATGAAGAAGATGAAGAGTGGAAAGGCAGTTGGTCCTGATGACATACCTGTGGAGGCATAGAGATGTTTAGGAGAGATGGCTGTGGAGTTTTTAACTAAATTGTTTAACACAATCTTGGAAAGTGAGAGGATGCCTGAGGAGTGGAGAAGAAGCATACTGATTTTCAAGAACAAGGGTGATGTGCAGAACTGTAACAACTACAGAGGTACAACCACAGCATGAAGATATGGGAAAGAGTAATAGAAGTTAGGTTAAGAGGAGGAGAGGTGACGATCCGCGAGCAGCAGTATGGTTTCATGCCAGGAAAGAGCACCACAGATGTGATGTTTGCTTTGACAATGCTGATGGAGAATATAGAGAAGGTCAGAAAGAGTTGCATTGTGTCTTTGTAGATTTAGAGAAAGCTTATGACAGGGTGCCAAGAGAGGAGGTGTGGTATTGTATGAGGAAGTCAGGAGTTGCAGAGAAGTATGTAGGAGTGGTGCAGTATATGTATGAGGGAAGTGTGACAGTGGTGAGGTGCGTGGTTGGAATGACAGATGGGTTCAAGGTGGAGGAGGGATTACATCAAGGATCGGCTCTGAGCCCTTTCTTGTTTGCAGTGGTGATGGACAGGTTGACGGAAAAGATCAGGCAGGAGTCTCCATGGACGATGATGTTCGCAGATGACATTGTGATCTGTAGCGAGAGTAGGGTGCAGGTTGAGGAGAGCCTGGAGAGGTGGAGGTATGCACTGGAGAGAAGAGGAATGAAAGTCAGTAGGAGCAAGACGGAATACCTATGTGTGAATGAGAGAGAGGACAGTGGAATGGTCAGGATGCAAGGAGTGGAGGTGACGAAGGCATACGAGTTTAAATACTTGGGGTCAACTGTCCAAAGTAACGGGGAGTGCAGGAGAGAGGTGGAGAAGAGAGTGCAGGCAGGGTGGAGTGGGTGGAGAAGAGTGTCAGGAGTAATTTGCGACAGAAGGGTACCAGCAAGAGTTAAAGGCAAGGTTTACAAGATGGTTGTGAGACCAGCTACGTTGTTATATGGTTTGGAGACAGTGGCACTGATGAAAAGACAGGATGCGGAGCAGGAGGTGGCAGAGATGAAGATGATAAGATTTTCATTGGGAGTGATGAAGAAGGACAGGATTAGAAACGATTATATTAGAGGGACCACTCAAGTTGGACGCTTTGGAGACAAAGCAAGAGAGACAAGATTGAGATGGCTTGGACATGTGTAGAGAAGAGATGCTGGGTATACTGGGAGAAGGATGCTGAATATGGAGCCGCCAGAGAAGAGGAGAAGAGGAAGGCCAAAGAGGAGGTTTATGGATGTGGTGAGGGAAGACATGCAGATGGCTGGTGTGACAGAAGAGGATGCAGAAGACAGGAAGAAATGGAAACGGATGATCCGCTGTGGCGCCCCCTAACGGGAGGAGCCGAAAGTCATAGTAGATATTTGTATTAGTTTGGATATATTTGTGTTCTTGTAGTTCTTGGATGTGTTTTTTGTCTTTGTGTTGCACTGTTGTGGGCTGGGGGAAACAATGTTTTTTCATTTCATTTGCGCAAATGCATGAAATGAAATGACAAAGTGTTTCTAATTCTGATTCACATATGTGGGTGGAGAGGCAAGAAAAAAAGACAGTCACACACCTTAGTGAGAAAAGGATGTAACACTGAAACAGGATAACAAAATTATATTCATCTGTAAGATATATAATAAGAAAATGTGATGAGGGGGATGCCATGCAGTGTCCAGGTGGCGACCACCATTGCCATGGAGAATTGGGAGGAAGACAGATTGCTCGTGGACACAGGGGAGACTTACATCACACCATTCTCATACATGGAGGAAGAGAAAGGAGAAGACATCATTCAGAGAGAGAGAGAAAAGACGTGAGAGAAGAGAACAGTTTGCAATTGCTAATAATCTATACGCTATAATCTCGTCAGCAGAACAGTGGTTGGTAAATTCACTGAGGAGTGAATTTACATTCAGAAAGAGGAAAGTATGTGAGAGAAGAGAACAGTTTGCAATAGTCAATAATCTATACTCTATAATCTATACTCTAAAATCTATAATCTATAATGTCGTCGGCAGAACAGTGGCTGGTAAAGTCATTGAGACAGAAACCGACCCGCCATCCAGTACAGGTTGTGAAGCACTCAACTTAAAGACAACTAATTGTAAACTAAGGCAAAAAGATGAGTTTTAAGTTTGGATTTAAAGACTCAACAGACTCTGATGGTCTGATGGCAGCAGGCAGGTCATTCCACAAGAACGGGGCCCAGTAGGAAAAGGCCCTGCTGCCACCAGCTGACTTCTTTTTAACTTTGGGTACACACAGGAGCCCTGTATTTTGAGAACGAAGAGCTCGAGATGGCATGTAAGGTTTAAGGAGATCAGACAGGTAGGATGGAGCAAGCCCATTTAGGATTTTATAAGTCAGCAGAAGCACCTTGTATTTTGATCTAACACGGATAGGAAGCCAATGAAGGGAGGCAAGAATTGGTGTAATGTGGTCAAATTTCCTAGTTCTAGTTAGGATTCTAGCAGCAGCATTCTGAACCACCTGAAGACTTTTAGTACCAGAATGTGGCAGACCTGAGAACAGAACATTACAGTAATCAAGTCTGGATGAAACAAATGCATGTATTAGAGTCTCTGCGTCAGCCATGGAGAGAAAATACCGAATTTTAGCTATGTTATGTAAGTGAAAAAAGGCAGTCTTGGTGATTTCTTTAATGTGCTTATCTAAGGAAAGGCTGGGATCAAAGGGCGTCAGGGTAGCGGTAGCATAGTGGTCTATTCGATCGCCTACCAACACAGGGATCGCCACGTTGAATCCTCACGTTACCTCCGGCTTGGTCACGCGTCCCTACAGACACAATTGGCTGTGTCTGCGGATGGGAAGCCGGATGTAGGTATGTGTCCTGGTCACTGCACTAGCGTCTCCTCTGGTCGATCAGGGCGCCTGTTCAGGGGGGAGGGGGAACTGTGGGGAATAGCATGATCCTCCCACGTGCTACGTCCCCCTGGCGAAACTCCCCATTGTCAAGTGAAAAGAAGTGGCTGGTGACTCCACATGTATTGGAGGAAGCATGTGGTAGTCCTGTAGCCCACCCCCCCACCCCTCCCGGATCAGCAGAGGGGGTGGAACAGTGACCGGGACAACTCGGAAGAGTGGCATAATTGGCCAGGTACAATTGGGAGAAAAAGGGAAGAAAATCAAAACAAAACAAAACAAAAAAAGCAGCAAATTTAGTGACATCCAATTTTTCACTGGAGCCAAGCAGGCCTCTAAATTAGTTATTTCTTATAGTATCATCTGCATAGCAATGGAAATCTATACCATGACTGCATATAATTCGGCCAAGAGGTGAAATTTAAAGAGAAAAAAGTAAGAAAGACGCCCAAACAGTGCACCAGCCGATCAAAGAGAGGAGGACAACAGCTGCCTAAGGATAAACCAGTGATGATTCCGTATGTGGTGGGAGTGTCAGCAAAGTTGAGACACGTATTTTCCAAACACTGCATCTCAGTTGCTTTCAAACCCCAAAACACACTGCGCCAGAAGTTGGTCCACCCCAAGGATCGGGTGCCCCGGCACAAACAGAGCAATATACTGTACACTGTTGAGTGCCAGGAGGATTGCCGTGACTTACACATGGCGGAAACCAAAGAGATGCTGGCCAAGAGGATGGCACAACACAGGAGAGTTAACACATCAGACCAGGGCTCCGCAGTCTACACCATCTACACAGTCTAGAACCCTCTACAGACCAGTGGCCACTCTTTCAAGGATGAGGATGTACACATTCTTGATAGGGAGGAACACTGGTTTGAGTCAAAGAGGCCATCTATGTGAAGAGGGAATGACCATCCCTGAACCGGGGGGGGGGGGGGCTAAGAGTACATCTGTCACCATCTTACAATGCTGTGATTGCAAACATTCCCAAACCCTCTGTGAATAGTACACATGGCCACTGAAATTCTAATTAATGGTCATGCCTAAAGCAACAATGGCATGGCTGAGCAACAAAAGGTGAACGTTTTGTAGGGGCCGAATCAAATGCCGGACCTCAACCCCATTGAAAATCCGTGGCACAGACTGAAAATCATAATCCAGAGGTGCCATCCCACCAACCTGCAAGACCGGTACAAATTTTGCCAAGAAGAATGGGGAAAAATTACTCCAGAAGAATGTGCAAAGCTTGAACATACTTACCCCAAGGGAATCATGGCTGTTATTGCAGCAAAAGGGTCCTCTACAAAGTATTGATATGTGGAGGTTGAATACTTATGCAAGCACTATATTTTAGTTTTTAATGTATGAATAAAAAGTCAGGGAAACGTAACTTATGTTGGCTGTGGGAACATGCTGTTAGAGGTTATGGCTTCACAACAATAATATGGTTCAGGAACAGATGTGTGTGTCTTTTATAATCCACAAATTAGTGATGACTGCCAAGGGCGTTGAATACTTTTGCAAGGCACTGTATAGGAGCAGTGGGTAGCTGCAGCACCCGGGGACCACGCAGAGACTCTAATACATGCATTTGTTCCATCCAGACTTGATTACTGTAATGTTCTGTTCTCAGGTCTGCCACATTCTAGTACTAAAAGTCTTCAGATGGTTCAAAATGCTGCTGCTAGAATCCTAACTGAAACTAGGAAATTTGACCATATTACACCAATTCTTGCCTCCCTTCATTGGCTTCCTATCCATGTTAGATCAGAATACAAGGTGCTTCTGCTGACTTATAAAATCCTAAATGGGCTTGCCCCATCCTACCTGTCTGATCTCCTTAAACCTTACATGCCACCTCGAGCGCTTCGTTCTCAAAATACAGGGTTCCTGTGTGTCCCCAAAGTTAAAAGAAGTCAGCTGGTGGCAGCAGGGCCTTTTCCTATCAGGCCCCGTTCTTGTGGAATAACCTCCCTGCTGCCATCAGACCATCAGAGTCTGTTGAGTCTTTAAATCCAAACTTAAAACTCATCTTTTTATCTTAGCCTACAATTAGTTGTCTTTAAGTTGAGTGCTTCACAGCCTGTACTGCATGTTGGGTCGGTTTCTGTCTCAATGACTTTACCAACCACTGTTCTGCCGATGAGATTATAGCGTATAGCGTATAGATTATAGAGTATAGATTATTGACTATTGCAAATTGTTCTCTTCTCTCACATACTTTCCTCTTTCTGAATGATGTCTTCTACTTTCTCTTCTTCTGTGTGTGAATGGTGTGATGTGAGTCTCCCTTGTGTGCATGTGTAGTCTGCCCCCCCCCCGGGGTTCATGGTGCTGGTAGCACCACCTGGGCACTGCTTGGCATCCCCCTCATCACATTTTCTTTTTATATGTCTTATAAATGTATATAATTGTGTTATCCTGTTTCAGTTTTTTGTCCTCTCACCCAGACGTGTGACTAATGTGTTTTCTTGTCTCTTCTTTCATGTGTATGATGGTGTGATGTGAGACTCTTTGTGTGCAAGCACAGTCTGTCCTCCTGTCAGGTCGCCATGGTGATGGTGATCGCATGGCTCGGGTCCTGGGCTGTTCTGGTGGTGCCTGGACACTGCTTGGCATCCTCCTCGTCATATTCTTCATATATGTTATAATTCCATTGTAATTCTGTTTATCCTTTTTCAGTGTTGTGTTGTGTAAATTGTGTAAACACAACATCATTGCACATTGTCCTTGGGATAGAGATCCTCCTCTGTTGCTCTCCCTAAGGTTTCTTCCTAATTTTTCTCCCTGTTAAGGGTTTTTAGGGAGTTGTTCCTTATCCGATGTGAGGGTCTGAGGACAGGACGTTGTGTTGCTGCAAAGCCCCCAGAGGCACATTTGTATTTTTTTGTCTTTTCCCCCCTCTTTTTCTCCCTAATTGTACTTGGCCAACTACCCCACTCTTCTGAGTCGTCCCGCTCACTGCTCCACCCCCTCTGCCGATCCGGGGAAGGCTGCAGACTACCACATGTGCTTTGAAGCTCATGTTGCCTCCACATCACAGAAGGTCCAACAAAGACTTTTTTTCCTGAGGAGAATGTGGACATGTAGTGTCTCCTCCCGGATGACGACCCTCTTCTATGCAAGTTTTATTGAGACACTTTTCATCGACTGCATTGCTGCTTGGTTTGGTAACTTGACCCTGGCGAGTAAATAAAGGCTTGATAGACTCATCAAATGGACTAGCAAGTTTTCAGGGAGAAGTCAAGCCCAGCTTACTGACCTTGATAATAGGAAGGTGTTCAGAAAGGCGACTTCCCCTCTGGAATGCGAAGGTCACCCCCTTCAGCCAGAGTTTGAGCCGTTACCCACAGGTTGTCGGTTGAGGATGCCTTGTATTAGGACTAAGACATACAGGGCTTCCTTTGTCCCCACTGCCTTCCAGTTGTTAAATGGTAGATAGTCTTCATCTGCTGTTGCAGATCGCTTGTTTCCATGGTCTGTATGTTTGAACTACGTTGGTTCTTCTTGTCCACTATGTCCTGTTGTCAGTCCTGCCTTGGTGCTTGTATGTTTTGTTTTGTGTGAGAGTTTTGCTATACTGGCTGCAAACTAATTTCCCTGTAAGGGACAATAAAGACACTTTGACTTGACTCTGACTTTGACATGTCTCCTCTAATACATGTGGAGTCATCAGCCGCTTCTTTTCACCTGACAGTGAGGAGTTTCACCAGGGGGATGTAGTGCGTGGGAGGATCACGCTATTCCCCCCAGTTCCCCCTCCCCCTGAACAGGCTCCCCGACCGACCAGAGGAGGCGCTAGTGCAGCAACCAGGACACATACCCACATCCGGCTTCCCAACCGCAGACACGGCCAATTGTGTCTGGAGGGACACCCGACCAAGCCGGAGGTAAAACGAGGATTTGAACCAGCGATCCCCGGGTTGGTAGGAAATGGAATAGACCGCTACGCTACCTGGAAGCCCACAAGTTTGTAATATTGATAATGGGCTATAGAAATAAAATGGGCTTGCCTTGATTATTCATGTTTTGTTTTGTTTTTCAAAATGACTACTGCACATATGCAGTTTACCATGAAACAGCATCCATCTCTTCTTTCCACTTCCTGTTCATGCTGTTCTGCATCTGTCCACTTCCTGTTCATGCTGTTCTGCCTCTGTCTTACCTGTTCACCTGTTACTGGTGGTTTCTTTGCATTAGATGGATGCATGTTGTGTACTCAGAAGTTGTAAGTGGTCGGATGTGATCAGACATGTGATGTATCACACAGGGACTCTCAGATGTACTGAAGTTACCCAGGATGTGGCAGAAAGCGAGTCAGAGCAACTTGTTAAAGCTCATGACTGCAATAAAACTGGACTGTCAATGTTAAACATCTTATCCAGTTTCCCCCAGGTACAGCTGATGGGGAGGCCCCTCTGACAGAAAGCAGTGAAAGTTGTAATGATTTACGTTTCCTGCAGAATCACTTAGTCAAGCAAATCACCACCTGTACATAAAATAATCTGTTTTTCCCAATTAATATGATTCAAGATTTACTGTTTCAATAAAAAGGGATCACTGCAAATTCTTCTGTGCTTGCCAACATTTAAAATCTTAGATCAGGAAATATGAGATTAATTATCTTGTTTTAAAAGTTATTTACTAGTTTCTATCTTTGAATTCCTGGCATATTCTTAAATTGATAATGAATATGTCTTTTATGCCTCAGTTAGTCAGGAAATCTTACAATTGAGTAATTTATTGTTAAAACAAGCTACACTAGCTAGAGTAGCAATTTGTACCATTCTCTCACAAAAAATAACTTGTTTCAAGATTCAGTGACACAAACTCAAGTTCAACTGCTTGATTTAAGAATGACACAAGGCCTCATATATATATATATATATATATATATATATATATATATATATACACTACCGTTCAAAAGTTTGGGATCACCCAAACAATTTCGTGTTTTCCATGAAAAGTCACACTTATTCACCACCATATGTTGTGAAATGAATAGAAAATAGAGTCAAGACATTGACAAGGTTAGAAATAATGATTTGTATTTGAAATAAGATTTTTTTTACATCAAACTTTGCTTTCGTCAAAGAATCCTCCATTTGCAGCAATTACAGCATTGCAGACCTTTGGCATTCTAGCTGTTAATTTGTTGAGGTAATCTGGAGAAATTGCACCCCACGCTTCCAGAAGCAGCTCCCACAAGTTGGATTGGTTGGATGGGCACTTCTTTGAGCAGATTGAGTTTCTGGAGCATCACATTTGTGGGGTCAATTAAACGCTCAAAATGGCCAGAAAAAGAGAACTTTCATCTGAAACTCGACAGTCTATTCTTGTTCTTAGAAATGAAGGCTATTCCATGCGAGAAATTGCTTAGAAATTGAAGATTTCCTACACCGGTGTGTACTACTCCCTTCAGAGGACAGCACAAACAGGCTCTAACCAGAGTAGAAAAAGAAGTGGGAGGCCGCGTTGCACAACTGAGCAAGAAGATAAGTACATTAGAGTCTCTAGTTTGAGAAACAGACGCCTGACAGGTCCCCAACTGGCATCTTCATTAAATAGTACCCGCAAAACACCAGTGTCAACATCTACAGTGAAGAGGCGGCTGCGGGATTCTGGGCTTCAGGGCAGAGTGGCAAAGAAAAAGCCATATCTGAGACTGACCAATAAAAGAAAAAGATTAAGATGGGCAAAAGAACACAGACATTGGACAGAGGAAGACTGGAAAAAAGTGTTGTGGACGGATGAATCCAAGTTTGAGGTGTTTGGATCACAAAGAAGAACGTTTGTGAGACGCAGAACAAATGAAAAGATGCTGGAAGAATGCCTGATGCCATCTGTTAAGCATGGTGGAGGTAATGTGATGGTCTGGGGTTGCTTTGGTGCTGGTAAGGTGGGAGATTTGTACAGGGTAAAAGGGATTCTGAATAAGGAAGGCTATCACTCCATTTTGCAACGCCATGCCATACCCAGTGGACAGCGCTTGATTGGAGCCAATTTCATCCTACAACAGGACAATGACCCTAAACACACCTCCAAATTGTGCAAGAACTATTTAGAGCAGAAGCAGGCAGCTGGTATTCTATCGGTAATGGAGTGGCCAGCGCAGTCACCAGATCTGAACCCCATTGAGCTGTTGTGGGAGCAGCTTGACCGTATGGTACGCAAGAAGTGCCCATCCAACCAATCCAACTTGTGGGAGCTGCTTCTGGAAGCGTGGGGTGCAATTTCTCCAGATTACCTCAACAAATTAACAGCTAGAATGCCAAAGGTCTGCAATGCTGTAATTGCTGCAAATGGAGGATTCTTTGACGAAAGCAAAGTTTGATGTAAAAAAAATCTTATTTCAAATACAAATCATTATTTCTAACCTTGTCAATGTCTTGACTCTATTTTCTATTCATTTCACAACATATGGTGGTGAATAAGTGTGACTTTTCATGGAAAACACAAAATTGTTTGGGTGATCCCAAACTTTTGAACGGTAGTGTATATATACACACACACATTTCTATTTAATAGCCCAACATGCTTCACCTATCACAAAATGAAAGTACACTTTGATTTCCACTGCTCAAACTTGGAAAGAGTTGTCAATAAATGTTGACAGAAACTTCACTTGTCCTGGTTGTGATTTCAGTAAAATCAAGTTTCCTGTTTTAAGATGTATGCTCTGGGATTAAGGACTAGTTTTAAGTTTGGGCCTACGTATTTCAAGATGAGCCAACTTGTTTCAAGTAACGGAATAATCACACTCCACTAGTATTAAGTAGTTTCCACTTAAATTAGTGATTTGTTTTCTTGTTCCTTTTTCAGTGTGCTAAAATTAAGAATGCAAAAAATTGAGTTAAGAATTACTTGTTTCATTTGTATCTTTTTCAACTCCCAGAATTTGGTAGTAGTCTTTACAGCTCTTGATTTTTTGACAGCATCCAGCTGCTCTGACGTGTATGGTTTGGCGTTGGCTGTGTCTGGGGCACCCTCCCCTGACGTGGTGGTGCAGCGGTCTAAGCGTTGGCTTTGTGTCGATGCAGTTGTCCACTGGGGACCGGGGTTCACACCTCGTTCTCATCAGATCCGACTATGGCCGGATTCGATGAAGCAGCAATAATTGGCAGTTGGCGAACGCATACAGTACGAGGGTGGGTGTTTGAATTAGAATAGGGAGCGATTGGCCACTAAATTGGGAGAAAAAGGGAAAAATCAGAAATAAATGAAAAAAAAAATTATTTGTTAATATTCGGTGTATTTCACTTATTGCTGTTCTGTAGCAAGTCTGATCTTAAGTAACTTGATCTATAAACCAGCATTTTCTTCTTATTTCAAGCCTTTGAACACTCATCCGTGTCTACTTATTTCTAGACTGGAACCAACTTATTTTAAGATTTCTTGTCAAGTAAAATGATCTTGCTGAATGGACAAATAATTTCACTAATATTAAGTACATTCCCCCTCAAATTCGGTGTTTATTTCTTGTATTTAAGCTCATTTTTTTTGCAGTGTATGAGCTATAGAAAACTGTCTTTCAACTTTTCAATTTAAGGTCTAAGTTTCTGTTAAACTGATTTAATATTTGTTGAGCACCCTGCACACAGTAGTCTAACCAGTTAGATTAAAGGCAAGTGGAAAACGACTTCAGTTCCTTTAACAACATGAGCAGGCAGGTATTTCATGCTGGCATCCTGGCCCTACCTGCTGGACTTGTTTCATGCTGCCATCCTGGCCCTACCTGCGGGACTTGTTGTGTCCTCTCCCTCCTCTTCCCTCTTCACTCCCGATACGTCATTCTTTTCATCAGTATTCTGCAGCTCTGTGCTGCCTTTTGTCACAACCTCTGTCTGGATCTGCTCATCCATCTCATGCGGGTCACATAGCAGCAGCACGCCTGCAGAGGACGCTGGTGAGGCCTGTGTAGATGCATCCAAGGCCTCCTTTTTCACTGAGAAGCTGTTAGTAGCAGAGACCAAGGGGGGGATGAGAATGCACGTCAGTGACAACAAGGACAGGAATGTAGAATATATCTACCAGTGGCTGAGAAACCAAGCTGTGAAGAGATAAAAACAAGTGTACCCACGTCTACATCTCCACAAGCCACATGACCACTTCTACTCTACATCCACCCTGGTGGTATTGTTGGCAATGTACAATTTAGACAGCTACCCCAAATTATAAATGATAATTTCTGTAGATCAGAAAACTTATTGAAGAAGCCTTGTACTGCTCACCAAGTTTAACTGCCAGTCGCTAATTTAGTTTTACAGTTGATTTATCTGTCAGAACTAATGGAGTACTGTTGCAGCTTGCATGGTATAAAACCTGACCCATCAACTATATAACTACACTGGTCTGAGCACCACATATACGGTACTGTTGCAGCCTGCATGGTATAAAACCTGACCCATCAACTACACAGCTATCCTGGTCTGAGCACCACATGCACAGCAGGCTAAGGATGCCGCCATCTAGGCTAATTCTTTCCAAAATTAGTCATACATTAAGTTATTATTCACTTTACTAAAATCTATCTCAAATTCTGTGTTCAAAGAGACATGGCTGTGATAGTGTTTACCCATCCCATCACACATATTGTCCACCACTGGACTGATAATCTGGCATACCAAACATTTTCCCGGTAGACCAATGTGCCTTGGGGTTGATGTAGTTTTAATTTTTAAGATATATATATATAATAAAAAAAAGTCTTTTTTTTTAATTGCTAATGACCGGCTGATAAAACAGAAGCAGCAGCCCATTGGTACATTTTCTATAATGACACTACACTAGCCCAATCACATCTCTTACTAGGCCAGCCCCTCCCTCCCCCTCTGTTTCTCATGTCAGATGCCTTGGCTCAGAGTCAAACAACTGTGGATGAAGGACGGCGTCTTGGTTAATTGTCAAGACGGATGAGCAAAAATGAAAGGGGGGTGCGGAGAAGTTGTGGGCCAAAAAAATGAATCTATATGCAGATGCTGCCAAATGTGCATGTTTGCTGCAGGAGCTGCAGCCATAGATTCAAAATCTACGGCGAAAGCAGTACCCACCATCACGCAGCAACAGGTGGAAAGAGGAGAGATGGCTGGCCTGAGGAGCACACAGATGACGGGAAGCAGAGGAACAGAGTGAGCAGGAGGAAAGTGTAGTTGAAGCGGTAAGCAGGGAGTAGCATGCAGGGAAGCAGGGAGTAGCATGTAGGGAAACAGGGAAGTAGCATGAAGGGAAACAGGGAGTAGCATGTAGGGAAACAGGGAGTAACATTTTTATTTTATTTATTTAACCAGGAGGATCCCGTTGAGATTACAAACCTCTTTTTCAAGGGAGACCTGGCCAAGATAGGCAGCAGCAATTCGAAAGCACAAATAGCATGCAGGGAAATGGAGTAGCATGCAAGGAAACAGGGACTCTCAGGGAAGGTGTAGCGAGGCAGTGTGTGCCATGCCCTGATAACAACGATGAATGATGATTAATTCAATTAATGAATCTGATAATAAGATAACATAATGTTAACACTATTATAAAGTGAGACTGTCAGCTACTGCTGGTACTCACTCAGTCAGTCTACGCCAAATAGTGAACCATAAGCTAGCTGGCATTGTTTTCGTAGCCTAGCATAGTTCCAATGTTGTTGCAACTACAGCTGAACTAGCTAATGTTAGCAGTGAGCGACCCCGGACTGTATAGTATCATAACATTATTAAAGTTATTAGGCTAAGGGTTCCCTTGATGAGGATGCATAAAGGGATGCATAATAGGTCTCATACGTAGCTCTACTGTGCATTAAAATGTATGCCTGCTTATGTATTAGCCTTATACAGACAAAAATAGTTTTCATTTCCAACAGTAGGCAACAAAGTTGTCCTATGATTATTTTCAGGTATGTGGTAACTATCAGGATATATATGGTATGTATAGTGCTGTTATTACTATGTGTGGGGTAACACAGGCCTACATGTAGCCTACTCCAGACATTTCTCTACCTACTACAGCATGTTCAAACTGGTTGGTGCTGCTGTCCAGTAAGCATGCTCCTTCACATGGTAGGCATCAGCACCAGTGTGTATGCGAGAGAGTTAAACTCCCCAAACAAACAAGCACACCCTGGCTTTAACTGCCCCATCACATACACAGTACAGTACTCCTCTCTGGACACTAACATAAAACAAAAAGGTGACCTATTAACTATGGAACACCTCATGCAATAGTCATCATCAGCATCTGGATACTTGAAATCTGTATAAAGTAGTTTAGAGGGCATCAAATGAAATAAGATGGAATGGCTCCACGCACTAATTGAATAAACAACTATTTGGTCGTTACCAGTATGGTATTGTTTCAGGTGACAGGCATGGGCGCATCCATGAATACTGGGACAGCATCCAGTGCTTTACCTGTGCCCAGCATGGTGTACTACAGTATGGTATACAGCAGGGGTGGGCAATCCTATCCAGAAAGGGCCGGTGTGGGTGCAGGTCTTTGTTCGAACCAAGCAGTTACACACCTATGTCTCCTAATCGAGTTCCTCAGCAAAGACTCTACTGGTTGAATAGGGGGACAAGGTGTGTAACTGCTTGGTTGGAACAAAAACCTTCACCCACACTGGCCCTTTCTGGATAAGATTGCCCACCCCTGGTATACAGTATGGTGTACAGTATGGTATACAGCATGGTGTGTACAGTACGGTGTACAATATGGTATACAGTATGCTGTACAGCATGGTGTACAGTATGGTGTGCAGTATGGTATACAGTATAATAATAATAATAATGCATTTACATAGCGCTTTTCATCACACTCAAATATGCTTTACATAAATAAGAATAACCTTAAAAGCAACACACCTAAAATATGCCAACACAACAAAAATCACACATGAAAGCAAGTCTCAAGAGGTGAGTCCTGATTAATGACTTGAATGTGGACAGATAGCAGCAATGTGTGATGTGCTTGGGGAGGGAGTTCCAAGAGGAGGGGGCAGCAGGTCGAGTGCTCGGTCCTTAGACTGCTTCAGATTAGAGGTGGATAAGAGGGCGGGGGGGGGCGCACGAGAAGGCAATGGAGAAGAGGTGCGTCTTGAGACAGGATTGGAAGAGTGTGAGGGATTCTGAGTCTTTAATGATTTGAGGGAGTGAGTTCCAGAGCCTGGGAGCTGCCCTGGAGAAGGCTCAGTCACAAAAGCTGTGGAGGTAGGACATGGGGGTGGAGAGAAGGGAGGCTGAGGTGGATCTGAGGGACCGAGAGGGTTGGTAAGGGGAGAGGAGGTCGGTGAGGTATGGGGGAGCCAGTTGGTGAAAGGCTTTATAAGTAAGAACCAGGATTTTGTAATTGATCCGGTGGGGAATGGGTAGACAGTGGAGGTCTTTTAGGACTGGGGTGATGTGGTGCCAGGATTCCGTGAAAGTTAACAGTCCGGCAGATGCGTTCTGGACCAATTGGAGCCTCTTGATAGAGCTAGCACTGATAACATAGAGGAGTGAGTTGCAGTAATTAAGGCGGGAGGAGATGAAGGCATGGATCAGTGTCTCAGCAGCAGGGCATGTGAGAGAGGGTCTTATTTTCACAATGTTGCGAAGGCGGTAGAAGGAGGATTAGACAATTTGGTGGATATGGGGCTAAAGGGAGAGGGTGGGATCAACGATCACACCAAGGTTGCGTGCCTGGGAGGAAGGGGAGACATTAGTGCCATCAATGGTGAGTGCGAGGTTGTTGATCTGGCTGAGAGTGGACTTGGAGCCAATGAAGAGGGGTTCAGTTTTGTCACTGTTGGGTTTGAGGAGGTTTTGCTGCATCCAGACTTTAATTGCAGACAGACAGGAGTCGATGTGAGAGAGGGGTGGATTGTGAGGGGATTTGGTGCTGAGGTATATCTGGGTATCATCAGCATAACAGTGGAATTCCGGGTTGAAATGGTGGAGAATCTGACCAAGAGGGAGGATGTAGATGATGAAAAGGAGTGGGCCAAGTCCAGAACCTTGAGGAACACCTTGTGTGACTGTGGATGGAACAGAGGAGTGGTTGTGAAGTGAGAGGAAGTGTGACCTGTTGGAGAGGTAGGACTGGAGCCAGCTGAGTACAGTGCCTTCAATACCGACATATTTCAATCTGGTGAGCAGGATGTTGTGGCTCACAGTATCGAAGGCTGCACTCAGGTTGAGGAAGAGGAGTACTTTCAGGAGTGCAGTTTCAGTGCTGTGGAGTGGGCGAAAACTGGACCGGAGGGGCTCGAGTAGGTTGCTGGAGTGAAGGTACTAGGTTTGGAGTTGTGTGGCGACAATGCGTTCCAGGGTTTTTGAGAGGAAGGGGAGGTTGGAGATTGGCTGGTAGTGGTTGAGGCAGGATGGATCAAGACCGGGTTTCTTGAGAATTGGGGTGACAGCGGCAGTTTTGTAGGCAGAGGGGACAATTCCATGGGACAATGAGGAATTGAAAAGGTTGGTGAGGAAGGGACATAGGGCAGGGAGGCATTTCTTCAGTAGAGGGGTAGGGAGGGGATCAAGAGAGAAGGTTGTGGATTTTGATTAGGTGATGAGTTCAGAGATAGTGGTAGGGCCAACTGGAAAAAACCAGGAGAGGCGGCAATCAGGGGGAGGGGTAGGGGGTCAAGGGGAATGGGGAGAAGAGGGGCCAGAGTAGGTGCTGCCGAGTCAGATGCAGGGGACAGTGATTTGTTGATAGCGGTGATTTTGTCCGCAAAGAATTTTGAGAAATGGTTTGCATTGTTCAGGAGTAGAGTTGGAGAGGGCATTGGCACGGGGCTTGAGGAGGTTGTTTACAGTGGAGTATAGGGTGCGGGGGTTACAGTTGGAATCCTTAATGATGGTGGAAAAATAGACAGACTTGGTGGCGGTGATGGCATCTTTGTAGGCAGAGAGCTGGAGGTTGTGGACTTCTTGATGTACAGTGAGAGATGTTTTCTTGACGAGTGGTTCCAGTTGGTGGGCAGTCTGTTTCATTGTGCGGAGCTCAGCTATGAACCAGGGTGCAGAGATGTTGAAGGAGACTGTTTTTGTTTTGAGAGGGGCCAGTGTGTTGAGGGAGGCAGACAGAGTGGCATTGAGGTGATTGGTGATATCACCAGAGAGTTGGAGGGGGTTGATAGATTTAGTATTGCGGAATGTTATTTCTCTGAGGAGGTGTGGCCAAGGGGTTGGGGATGGAATAGTGAACTGGATGAGATTATGGTCTGACAGAGGACATGGGGATGAATGGATGTTGTGTACCGGTAGATTGCCAGAGCAGGCCAGGTCAAGGATACGGCCTTTGACATGGGTGGGGAAAATGACGTGCTGGGTGAGTATGGTATACAGTATGGTGTCCAGTATGGTATACCATATGGTGTATAGTATATTATACAGCATGGTGTATGGTATGGTATACAGTATGGAATACAGCATGGTGTACGGTACAGTATAGAGTATGGTATACAGCATGGTGTACAGTATGGTGTACAGTATGGTATATATTATGGTATTTTTTAAACTGTACAACTTTTTGTACATTTTGGTCATGGAATTCCAACAATTCTGGATCTGAATTTATAATCCTGTTAATGCCCCACCCAATTAATTGTAATAATCATCTCTGCTTATGTTCTTGTCTAGTCAAGCTAGGCTGTTGAGGTAGGGTGGGGAGACAAGAGAGGAACAAGAAGCTGCAGACTACTTTGCCTGTCCTGAGCCTGGTATGATGCAGGGTTTTGTTTTTTTAAATCACCACCCCACACAAGATGCAAAAAAAACCCTGTGGTGAAAGTGTTTACCTATAGAGCTGGCACAAGCAGGAAGTGGCTGATGTTTTGTAATGAACGCCACATTGACACTGTTTTGTTTTCTAGGTCTGGCCTTCAGCAAGGTAACTGACTCCAGCATCTATGTGACTAGAACGTCACACTGGAGACATCTGCACCTGGGAAGGGTACACATGATAAAAATGTCAGACTGGAGACGTGCACCAGAAAAGGGTACAGTGTGGCATCAGAGCCTCTGCAGCCGGCGTCAGAGGACGCGGACCCGGCAGTGGTGGCTGGAGTGACTGCCTGGAGACAGCGCGGGAGCGGCCTCTGTTTCTTCCACCAGCGGTTTGGCGGCAAGGCGAGGCGCTGCGTCCCTCCGTGCACGTTTGAGGCGCCGGGTTACTCCAGGGCCAGCGCTCAGTAGCAGCTGTGGGCACTGGCGGACGTAGTGAGCTCTTCATTAAGGACACGATGTCAGGAAGACGGTTTCTGGTGGACTCAGGCTCGCAAAAGAGCCTGCTCCCTCCTGCTAAGACAAACAGCTCAGCCGAAGGCGGCGGCCCACAGCTGAGTGCAGCTAACGGTTCGTCCATTGCGACATTTGGCACAAGGTTGGTGACTGTTTGCTTCCACGGGCGCCATTTCGAGTGGGACTTTGTAGTGGCCGCCATTACTGTTCCTATTATCGGCGCATATTTTCTGTGTGCTAATGGTCTGCTTGTTAATGTAGCTAACCGCCGTTTAATTGATGCTGTGTCTTTCGCCACTGTTCCGTGCGAGACAGGGGGAGCCGGGCCGTTAACAATACGCTAACTTTTTAGCATTAGGTGATGTTTTTCAGCGTTTGCTGACGGATTTTCCATCGGTGACTACACCTGCCTTTTCCACCGCGGTTACTAAACATGGGGTAGAACATTTCATTCCCACTCTGGGACTGCCAGTTTTTGCGCGCACGCGGTGCCTCGACACGGTAAAATGGGCTACAGCTAAGGAGGAGTTCGCCATCATGGAGCGTCTGGGTATAGTGAGGCGTTCCAACAGCCCGTGGGCCTCGCCGCTTCACATGGTGCCCAAGGCGGATGGGTCGTGGCGGCCTTGTGGCAACTTTCGCTGCCTGAACAACGTCACCGCCAATGACCGCTATCCCATCCCACACATTCAGGACTTTTCCATATGCCTGGCAGGTACCACTATATTCTCTAAGGTGGACCTGGTGCGCGGCTATCATCAGGTTCTCGTGCGCGCAGAGGACGTACCCAAGACCGCAGTGATCATCCCATTTGAGCTTTTTGAGTTCATGCGCGTGCCTTTTGGCTTGAAGGGGGCAGCGCAAACCTTTCAGAGGCTGATGGACTCGGTGTTGCGTGACCTTGCTTTCGTGTTCGTTTATCTTGACGACATATTAGTGGCCAGTCCGTCAGCTGAAGAGCACCTGGCGCACCTGAAACAGGTTTTCCGTCGTCTGGACGAACACGGCCTGATGGTCAACCTGGCCAAGTGTCACAGTTTGATTTTTGGAGTTGAGGAATAAACATCAAACTCGCCTTCGTCTCCTGTGTTTTTCCTCATCCTGCCACAACAGCATGATAAAAACACACCACACAGAAATTGTTCCGAAGCTTATTTTTTAAACTGCAAGTAGGCCTGGGCAATATATCGATATTATATCGATATCATAAAACTAGATTTTATCTTGGATTTTTTTTGATAAATTTATTTCTGATTTTTCCCTCTTTTTCTTCCAATTTAGTGGCCAATCGATCCCTATTTTAGTTCAAACACCCACCCTCGTACTGCATGCTTTCGCCAACTGCATCTCTCCGGCCAGCAGTCTCAAAGGAGACGCCTCGCCACTTTCGTGACAAGGCGAATCCAGGCCGAACCACTGCTTTTTCCGACACACACAGAGACGCATTCATGTGACGAACACAAGCCGACCCCGCCCCCCTCCCGAAGACAGCGTTGCCAATTATTGCTGCTTTATCGAGTCCGGCCATAATCGGATCTGACGAGACCGGGGCATGAACCCCGGTCCCCAGCGGGCAACTGCATCGACACAAAGCTGATGCTTAGACCGCTACACCACCGTAGACCCCATCTTGTATTTTGAATATCGTAATATCATTGTATAACGGAAGTGTTTTCTTTTCCTGGTTTTAAAGGCTGCATTACAGTGAATACATGCAATTTTCTGAACTTATTAGAATGTTGTAGCTGTTGTATTATTTGTCTCTACCTGTTTGTTTCCACATTACTAATGAGTGCTTATCAAAAATGTCATTGTATAAATATTTTGTGAGAGCACCAATAGTAATTTCTACAGTATTGTCAAAATATTGATATCAAGGTAGATGGTCAAAAATATCATGAAATTTGATTTTGTCCATATCGGCCAGGACTAGCTGCAAAGATGGTGTAGTAGTGGGTGGGATTGACCAATTGTGGGCGGCTGGTCTAGCCAAAAAGGCCGGGGCCTATTTTTTGTTCGTCAAGCCCTGCTATAGTCTCATTTATCTCCAAAATTCATTTTTGGGATACCAGTTGCCCCTTTCACATGTTCTTCAAGTACCTCTTTTGACAATTGTTGATGTACTGTGTCCTTACTGACATGTACAGGTTAGCCAAACAGTCCCCAGGAAAGCTGGCTGACGTTATGGAAGCTAGCAGCAGCAGCTCAGGAAAGTTGGCTGATGTTATGTTTTCACAGTAAACTTGGATTACTTTTACAGAACTGCTGTGGAAATGCTCCATTACATGCAGTCTGAATGCCACTTGAATCAGCTTACCTTGATAAGCAGACATGCTCTACACGAGGCAGTTGTTTCCATCCTTCAGCAGCTGGTGAACTACAGGAGTCAGGAGAGGGCAGGTCGTCTTTGACTGAGGGAGTAATGGTGCCAAACAACTGGGAAATGGGAGAAAATAAATGATAAATGAGTAAGTTAATGAATCACCTTTAAACCAATTTTTATGGATTGATCACATATTTTTGCTTAGTGGACTTTAGCTACAGCTCTCTCACTTAGAATTTACTGTGAGAGAGCTGGATTTACTGTGAGAGAGCTGGCTCAGTTTCCTCTCGATTCACCATTCAGGGTGCCTAGGTATTATCCAGGGTATTATCCATGTCTTATTTTCTCGCCCTTACTTTCAGTAATTGCCATTTTCCTTTTTTTAATCTTCCAACTGGATTTAGACAGAACGTTACACCACAGTCACAGATCATCATTCACCCTAAAGCAAAAGAATCAACCCTACAAGCTACTGGTTTAAGAAAGATATGGAGGAGGGAAGTAAGATTTAATCCTTCAGCTACAACTAGAAACATGAGATATCTGCCCAAGTCAGGACTAAGTTTAAGAGCAGTGCAGAAGAGCAGTGATGGAACAGGAGGGGCTTTTACTGTCTGTCTGTGAATGTTCTCATTCATCCAGGTCATGGTTATCCAAAGGAGTTGAATCAAGTGCAACTGGACTTGGTACATATCCGTGAGACGTTTCGCCTCTCATCCAAGAGGCTTCCTCAGTTCGTGCCTTCCTGACTAGACCAAGCTAGTCTGACTGGCTGGTGATGAGACTCAGTATTTATCCTCTAGGAGTCGTTGTCAGAGCTATAGATATGTGTGGCTCTTTGTGATCAGATGTTTACCAACGCCCGTCGCTAACAGAGCTATTGATATGCGTGGTTCTCCTGTGCTCCAATGTCCAGCCGCACCCGTCACCATCGGCGCTATGGGTTTGCATTTGTTTAGCAGCGACGGTCGTTGGGGGTGTTACTTTCGACTTCATTGTTCAGTGGTCATGAGAGTCATTGGAGCCGTTAGTGACCGACTGTTGTTCTTGGAGGCTAGGAAGGAAGCCTCTTGGATGAGAGGCGAAACGTCTTCCCGAATATGTACCAAGTCCAGTTGCGCTTTTACTGTCTGTAAACCCTGCATAGCATGACTAAAAGATGTTCATTGGCAAAGGTTACTGGCTATGTTACTGCTTTTAAAAGAAGTTCATTGGCAAAGGTTACTGGCCATGTTACTGCTTTTAAACATGCAGTATGCAAACATGTTTACAAACTGCATGTTTAACCTGCAGTATGGAAGTTTTGTCTACTGGCAGTGAGAGTAATTACAACATGGGACTGCACTACATCCTTAGACTTAGACTGTTTTTATTTGTCATTGCATTATATGCATCTCATACATACAAGGGAACGAAATTACATTTCACAAGGTCCTCAGTGCCACATAAACACAAATAACACACAATAAATATTAAAAACAAAAAGTGCATTAAAAACTAAAATTACTTCACAGACCCGAACATCACAAGCACACCTGACAAGGACAGTGAGTAAGACGGTCAAAAAGTCATTTTATGGAAGGTCTAAGTGTTCAGGCTGTTGAGGAACCACACAGCCTGAGGAGTGAAACTGTTGCATAGTCTGGTGGAGGCAGCACGGATGCTCCAGTACCTCCTACCAGAGGGTGGGAGGGTGAAGTGGATGTGGGAAGGGTGGGTGGGGTTCTTCACGATGCTAAGAGCCTTCCAGGTGCACCGTGCGTCAAAGATGGCTTGGATGGATGAGAGCAGCAACACCTTGACTGCACAGCGACATACGCAAGAATCCTGTTTGTGGACTTCAGCTCGGCGTTTAACACCATCATTCCAGAAATCTTCTCCTCCAAAATCTCCCAGCGCACTGTATCCCCCACCATCTGTCAGTGAATCACCAGCTTCCTGACTGCCAGGAAACAGCAGGTGAGGCTGGTGAAGTCACTTCTGGTATACGGACAGTCAGCACTGGTGCTCCTCAGGGATGTGTGCTCTCCCCACTGCTCTTCTCCTTCTACAACAATGACTTCACCTCCAAGGACCCAGCTGTTGAAATGACGAAGTTTGCTGATGACACTATGGTCATCAGACTTATCCAGGATGGTGACGAGTCTGCATATCAAGAGGTTCAGCGGCTGGTGCTCTGATGTAATCAGAACAAATTGGAGCTGAACATGCTCAAGACTGTGGAGATGACAGTGGACTTTAGGAAACATACCTCAGCACTGCTCCCCTATCCGACAGCCCTTTGTCAACCGTGGAGACCTTCAAGTTTCTGGGAACTATCATTTCCAAAGACCTTAAGTGGGAGACCACATTAACTCCATTCCTAAAAAGGCCCAACAGAGGATGTTCTTTCTGCAGCAACTGAGGAAATTTGGTCAGCCACGGGAGCTGTTGAGCCAGTTCTACACCGCAGTCACTGAATCTGTCTGAACAGTAAGGTCAGTAGAAAAAAATCATTGGCTCTCCCCTGCACCTCTAGAGCCCGGAAACGGGTGGGCAAGATCAGCAAAAAAAACCCACACCCAGGACAAAATCTGTTTGAACTCCTACCTCTGGAAAGTACTACAGAGCAATGGGCACCAAAACCACCAGACACAGGAACAGTTTGTCCCCACAGGCCATTTCTCTCATGAACACTTAACAGCATGGTGCAGGAATAGACACATATTATGTGTATACAGCATTGTATATGGGCATGATGGGTTGTGGAGATGTGCTATGGTATATAGTACAGTGTATGGACAATATAGTGTATAAACAATATGGTATACTATATGGGCATAGGTTGTTGATTACTTAACCATAACAAAACTCTACATAGCAGCAAGATATCTGCTGTGCATACATGCTTGCCTCCAATATCCTGTCGTTGTTCCATTTATTTCTTTTTTTTCCTTTTCTTTTTTTTTGTTTTGTTTTGTTTTTGTTTTTTCAGTTTTTTATGTGACTGATGTCTGCAAGTGCTAGAAGCTACTGTGTACCGGAGTCAAATTCCTCGTGTACATCGGCACACTTGGCCAATAAAGTAGATTCTGATTCTGACTCTGATACTGGTCCTTGTCAACATGAACACTTCTATACTGAGAAAGCTTATGGCTGACTGTAAAGAGAAAGGAGGTGACCACTTCTTGAGTACACTACATGTGCATCCTGCCATCAAAGAGCCTTATGAGAGGATCCAAGAAACCCAAACATATGTTGATGAATATACAAGAGGAACAGTAGGGTTCTCTCTGTCAAGACCCATAACATTAGCTCCTGGCGGACTAGCAAGAGTCACTGGTATATCAAAGATTCCTGGAACACCAAGTACTCAAACCATCCTGGTGGATAGGCCTGAAAATTTGACATAATAATAATAATAATAATAATTCATCCATCTATTATCCAAACTGCTTACCCTGCTCTCAGGGTCACAGGGATGCTGGAGCTTATCCCAGCAGTCATTGGGTGGCAGGCGGGGCGACACCCTGGACAGGCCACCAGGCCATCACAGGGCCTAATAAATATAATTAATAAAGTATATCAAAAAAATACGCTTTGAATAGCTATCCAAAGCCACTATAATCTGACAGAAAACTCACAGCAATATCCTGCAAGCTCCACCATCATTTCCTCCCATTGAGTCTAAGTACATGATGGCCTTCTTGCGGAAATCTAAGGCATTATTTTTGTGCCTCATTCCTGAGCATGCAGTGGGACTTCCTGAGCACAGAATAATAATAATTTTTGCTTATATAGCACTTTTCTAAAACAATGTTACAAAATGCTTTACAAAGAAATAAAACCAGACAAGGCAAAAATAAGAATAAGGCCAAATAAGTAAGAGTAAAAATAAAAACAGTAAGGGCGTCCGGGTAGCGTAGCAGTCTATTTTGTTGCTTATCAACACGGGGATCGCCAGTTCGAATCCCCGTATTACCTCCGGTTTGGTCAGGCATCCCTACAGACACTATTGGCCGTGTCTGCGGGAGGGAAGCCGGATGTGGGTATGTGTCCTGGTCGCTGCACTAGCACCTCCTTTGGTCGGTCAAGGCACCTGTTCGGGGGGGAGGAGGAACTGGGGGGAATAGGGTTCTTCTGCCCTCAGCTATATGCTTCTACATAGCCTAGACAGCGAGCTAAACAAATGGCTCAAGTGTTGAAACCACATAGACTGTGTTGAAACCATAATTTGTAAAACTGTAACAGATAAAAAAATAAAGATATTTTAAGACTGTTCTGTGTAGACATACATAAACCACACATCAAATCATTACATTCTTCTCTATAACCAGTATACACCATTTTCTTAATAACAGGTAAGCCAAACATGTAACGGTAAAATAATTCTGCTATGCGTGCAGCTAACATCTAATGACATTCTAGGCTACAGTAAGTTAGCGAATCAGTTAGCTCATGCTATCCGAACATGTGCAGTATAAAAGGATGAAACTCGATTCATTTATCTAAATAAAGCTAGAATATATAATAAAACTTCATTATCTAGCAGTGACTTACAGATTATCCCGTGTCAAAGGCAGTAGACGAAGGAAAAGACAGACGCACGTATCACTACCGTCCACTCTGAATGATTGAACTAAAATGGCTACCAAAACACACCTTACTTGTAACATAAGTTTTCTACCACTAGGTGGGAGTATTGAACACAGAACTGGGAATAACCTTAGCTTCCAGACACCGGTAGAACATTACAGCAATCATTTTGCTAAATCTATTTTAACTCTATCAACAAACGAACTAACGAATATGAAAATATAATATGAGGGACAGAATATTCCCTGCCTGACATCTTAAGGATGTCAAGCCAAACTAACTTAAGCACACCATATTAAAAGGACATAAAAACGAACCGTCTACAGTCTCTTAAGAATTGTCCTTAGGCACCAACAGAATGACTTCATTTATAGGCCGCAGGTTAAGTCTTTGCTCGCCCTTTCGGACAACCCTGACCTCTATCTTCTAGACTCTGCCGTCCTCGCTGGGAAAGGTCTTGGTGACAAGTCTGACGGGCCAGTCATTCCTTTTCTCTAGGCTATTTTTCAGCAGGATCACATCTCCTACTTTTAGATTAGGCCTCCCTGTCCTTCATTATGACGATCTTGGAGCCCACTGATGTATTCTTTCTGCCATCGCCCCCAAAAGACATTGGCCAGGTAATGCACGCGTCGCCACTATGCTCTGAATAGGTCACTGCTTTCAAACTGGCCTGGTGGTACCGGTGGTGTGCCAAGCTTTTGAGTGAGCAGCATGGCATGGGTGAGAATTGCAGGATGTTCTGGATCTGTGGAAACTGTTGTGAGAGATCGTGCATTTATTACTGCAGTGACCTCAGCCATGAATGTCACTAGAACCTTATGTGTGAGCTTTGCAGTGCCATGTTGTAGTGGCATCGCGTCCAGGATTAGTCGTGTAACTCCTATCATCCGCTCCCAAGATCCAGCCATGTGTGAAGCATGCGGGGGATTAAACTGCCACTGACATCCACTGTCTTCCAGGTATGCATCAATTTTCTTGTTGTGACAGCCCTTCTTGTCAATTTGTAATTCTTTGCAGGCACTCACGAAATTGGTCCCACAATCAGACCTGAGCAGTTTAGCAGCACCTCTGATGGTGAAGAAATGACGCAGTGAGTTGATGACAGATGATGTGTCCATTGATTCTATGACTTCAGTATGTATGGCGCGCATGCTCATACATGTGAAGATGACTGCCCATTTCTTGGCCTCTGCTTGACTTCCCCGTGTCTTCCTGACTGTGACAGGCCATGGACTGAAAACATCCATGCCCACGCATGTGAAAGGAGGGTCTGTGTACAACCTGTCCTCAGGTAAGTCTGCCATAATTTGTTGTTGTTTTTTGCCTCTCAGTCTGCGGCATGTGATGCAGTTGAATATTGTACTGCTTACAGCTCTTTCCTCCAACAATCCAAAAACCTGCAGCTCTGACGACCCCTTCAGTGAAGCATCTACCCTGGTGGCATACCTTTTCATTAAAGCGCCCGATTATTAGTTGGGCTATGTGGTGTCTTCCGGGAATGAGCATAGGATGCATTTCATCTGATGTTAACTGTGCTCTTGTCAGCTGACCACCAACTCTAAGAACTTCGCTTGCATTAATAAACGGACTCAGCTTGCCAAGTGGGCTTGATTTTGTGATGGGCTCACCTCGTTCCATGCGTCTGACGTCATCTGTGTAGACCTCTCTCTACACAGTGCGAATGATAGTGGCTTTGGCCTGGTGAAGCTGTTCTTCGGCAAGGTGCTCACTACACTCATGCCATCCATGACAGGTGCTCTCTGGTCCACGTTTGAAGGACTTGGCGATGTGTTGCAGCCCAGCAACGGCTCTCAACAGAAGACTCCAGCTTGAGAATCTTTCAAATCTAGCACTTCCAAGTTTACCTTTTGACAGGGCAGTGGCACAGGTCACGACCTCTGGACGCAGTTCAGAATCAGTCTCAGGGTCAACAAGGTCAAAGGGTTCCTCGTGTATTTGACTTTGCTTTGAGTCAGTGAGGAAAGCAGGTCCACTCAGCCATGTAGAGAGAGTCAGATGCTCAGCAGGTAATGCTCAAGTGGCGTGATCAGCTGAATTTAGATGAGTGGGCACATAATGCCACTGATGGGCCTGTGTAGAACGCCTGATGTGTGCCACACGGTTATGAACATAGACATAAAAATGTCTCTTCTCATTAAAAATGTAGCCCAGCATCACTTTAGTCTGTGAAAAAGCTCTCCTCATCTACTGTGATATCTAGCTCTTCCTGGGCTGATTCAACCACCTCCACAGCCAGCACCGCTGCCCAGAGCTCCAGTCTTGGAATGGTGACGTCTGGCTTTGGAGCGAGTCTTGCTTTGCCGAAGAGGAAGCCCATTTCCCTGTAACCATCAGCAGTCATCGGGCTTCAGATTGGCAACAGCGCCCACAGCTTTTGTGGATGCATTACAGAAAATGACTATCTCTTTTCTCTGTGCTGCAGACAAGGGAATTGAAGTGTACATTCTGGGGATGCTTAGCTGCTGTAGGTGTTTCAGAGAGTCTCTCCATCTTTGCCATTGATTTTGTTTTTCTTTCGGCAGCTGAGCATCTGAATCACAGACATCAGAAGAGATCTCTCTCAAAATGGAATGGCTTTCAATGCTGACAGGCGCAGCAAAGCCGAGGGGTTCATATAGACTGTTAATGACTTACAGCATGCCCCTTTTGGTAAAGGGCTTTTCACTGATTGCTACCTGGAACACGAATAGGTCTGTGGACAGGTCCCAGCCCAATCCTAGGCTACGCTGCATGGGCGTTGAACTCTGCCCAAGCTCAAGACCCTGCAGGCCAGTGGCGAGATCTTCATCCGGGAAGGCACTTGTGATGACAGGACTATTGGATGAGATCATGTATAAGCGGATATTAGACTGTGCCAGCATTTTCTGAGTTCTGCGCAATACATCAATAGCCTCAGCCTCAGAGGAGAATGACTTCAGTCCATCATCCACATAAAAATGGCTTTCAATGAATTGCTTCACATCACTGCCGTATTCTCTTTCCCCTTCTATGGCAGTCCTTTTCAGCCTAAAGATGGCGACCGGTGGTGACGGGCAATTTCCAAACACATGGACCCTCATTCGAAAATCTTCAACTTCTTTATCCAGATCATGGTTCTGAAACCACAAGAAACAAAGATAACCGCGATGCTCTTCTCTGACCACAAAATTGTGAAACATTTGTTCCACATCTGCCATTACCACATATGGGTCATACCTGAAGCGGATGAGCACGCCGACAAGACTGTTATTGAGGTCTGGGCCCTTAAGCAGCACCTCATTGAGGGACATGTTGTTGCATTGAGCACTTGAGTCAAAGCCTATCCTGATTTTTCCTGGCTTTTGTGGGTGGTAAATACCAAAGCTCGGGAGATAACATTCTTGACCAAGTTCGAGGGGAGGGCGGGTTCTGTGTGGCCCTTGCTGAAGATCTTCTCCATAAACTCCACATAATTGTTTTTCATCTCAGTCTTCTTTTTCGACGTCCGACGGAGGGACATCAGACGATGGAGAGCCTGCCCCCTGTTCTGGGGCAGTTGCTGTCTGGGAGAACGAAATGGGAGTGGGGCCACCTAACTGTTTGCCTCATCTTTGGTAAACTCATTACGCACAATGTTCAAGAATGACTCATCTTCTGCAGAAAGTGCCAGTTTATCATCATCTGTTGTTTGCTTGGAAATGTGTTTGCCAAGATCATCCTTAGCCTGTGTTTTCAAACAAGGGGCATTTCTCTGTGAACCTCTCTTTAGTAAGGATTCTATTTTCACAAGGAGAGAGAAAGCTGGGTCGCCCATTGTCAAGTACACTTGTCTTGAAAGAGTTCACAGAGGGTTTATCGGCCCCTGTGAGGCAAACATCTTCTATAATTACCCATGCTAGATCAAAGCATTGAGCGTAAGGTGCATCATGTGGGCCGTTTACCTGATTGCGAACCTTGTGAGCCCGAATGATATCCCTGCCCAGGAGAAGAAGAATGTCTGCCGATGGATCCAGTGGAGGTATCTGTGATGCGATGGGCTGAAGATGAGGGTGGGCAGCAGTGGCCTCTGTGGTAGGTATCTCCCTTCTGTTGTCTGGGATCTGATTACATTCGGTGAGCGTAGGTAACGACATGGACACTTTTCCATCCACACCCTCAATGACGAAGCCGTGGGCTCTTCGTCCACTGGTGTCTGTTATGCCGGAGCATGTCTTCACTGTGTATGGGAGGGCTTCACATTGTATACCAAACATCAAAAAAGGAAGACCTTGCCAGCGACACATTGCTTTGGTCATCTAACATCGCATACATTTTCCTCTTCTTTTCAGGAAATGCACTGGGGTACACCTTGACCAGGCAAATTTTAGAACATGACTTTCCTTGAAGCCCCTTTCCACATACCTCTGCAGCTGGACGTGGTCATTGTGGAGTCTGGGCTGTCATTCTCCCCGTCATGGCTTCCTGGTGATGTGTCAGACTCTTTAAGTTACCATGGGGGTAGGCCAGCATGCATAGCTGTGACATGGCCATGACTGTTGCACTCTGAACAGTGGATCGCTGCCTTACAGTCCTTGGCCCTGTGGTCTGTGGATAAGCAACACTTGTAGCAGATTGAGTGTTCTTTAAGTAAACTTTTCCTCTCATCCAGTGTCTTCATTCTAAATCCCCTACATTTGGCAAGTGAATGTGGCTTCCTGTGAATTGGACACTGTTTGTCTGGATCAAGAGAGTGTGTGTTAACATCGTTGTCAGGAGCACCAACCTCTGTTTTGTTCCCTGTGACAGGAATCCTGAATTTTGTTTGCTTTACTGGCACCTTTCTGCTTTGACAGGCAGTGTACTGTAGCCTTGTAATGCAAAGCTGGGGTCTGTTCTCATTTCGGCATGGCTATTCACAAACTGGACAAAGTAAGAAAAAGGTGGATAAAAAGCATTATGTTCTTTTTTATATCTTGACCCTTGTTTGACCCATGATTCTTGGAGGTTGTGTGGAAGCTTTTCCACTATTGGATTTATTCCTCTTAGGTGTCAAGCAAACGGAGGCCTGGCAGATAACCTTCATTTTTCACAGCTTCAAGCTCAAGAAGAAGATCTGCAAGTGCTTGCAAAAGGAGGTTGTCTTTATAAAAAACCCTGGGAAAACTCGCCAGATGTTTAAACAGAAACGCTTCAACTGCCTCTGATGAACCATAATTCTTGTCTAGCCAATGCCATAAACGCTGAAGACCCGCTTCTGGATTATTCATGTGGACAGCTCCAATCCTCAGGGCGTGTCAAAGAGACTCCCCACCAAGCCACTTGGTAAGTAAATCAAGCTCTTCCCTGGCTTTGAGGTTTAAGCCTTCGATAGCGTTGCAAAACATAGACCTCCAGAATACAAAGGTCTCTAGCCTATTGTCCAAAACCTTTAACTCTGCCGTCAGGAGATCACGACGTGCAAGGTAGGCAGCAAGATCTGATATTTCAGTTTGTCTAGGCAGTGATCTACTTTGAAAGTGGGCATTGTGTCACGCCCTGTCTGGATAGTTAAGTTATCTTTTTTTTCCTCCCTGTGTTCTTTGTCTTGTACTTCCTGTTTTATTTTGATACTCACCTCTTGTCTCGTTTCAGGTCCTTTACTTCCTGCCCCCATGTGTCTCCCTCCTTGGTGATTACCTGCCCTGCCCTAATGTGTCGCACCTGTGTCTCATTGTCTGCTCTCCTCCAGAGTATATAGTCTTAGTGTTCCCTTCCTTCTGTGCCAGTTCGTCTTGTTCCTTGTGACAGCGTTCCAGCATTTTTTCCTTGTGTGAGTTTCCTAAGCCCTATAGTTTCCTGACCTGTTTTTTGCCTTTTTGACCTTGCCTTTCGCCTGCCGATTTGGACACTGTTGCCTTGTGTACCGACCTCTTTCTTATTAAAAGGACTGATTTTTGTGAACTGAGACTGAGTCTGCATTTTGAGTCCAAGCCTGTGGTTCAGCGTTGACAATACGAACTGGCCATAACATGGACTCAGCAGACTCAGATACAGTATGCTCTGTGCTCCGGGCACAGGTTCACAAGATCCAGAGTCAGGATGAACAGATCAGTCTTCTTCGCCATGAAGTGAAGGAGCTGACAGACCGTCAGGAGTCCCTCTTGGCAGCTTTCGGAACCCAGCTCAACCATCTCTTCGACCAAATGCGGAAGATGCAGAACCCGCCAGGCTCTGGCGAATCGACATCGGCGGCACCTCCAGGTTCTGGGTCCGATGCTGCTTCTCCTGCGCCCGCCACTCTGTCCCTGCCTCTCCACCTTTCCAGACCAGAGCGTTTCTCTGGAGACACACGTGACTGCAGAGCTTTTCTAACCCAGTGTGATTTGCATTTTCAGCTTCAGGCTGCTGCCTTCCCCTCTGACTGCTCAAAGATTGAGTGGAGTCAGAAATCACCTTTCTGCAATTCACTGTCACTGTTCTCAAAGACCTTCACCCAGATCTTCCAGCAGACAGCCCCTGGACGGGAGGCAGCCCGAGCCCTGGTGAGACTGCAACAGGGTAAGAAGAGGGTCTCTGACTACGCCATAGAGTTCCGCACTCTAGCAGCAGAGAGTGATTGGAACCAGCCAGCCTTGTTTAATGCATTTCTTGACGGACTTTCTGACACTCTCAAAGACCAATTAGCCCCCCTGGACCTGCCTGCAGAGCTGGATTCCCTTATAGCCCTGGCTATAAAAATTAACAAGCGTCTGTATGAGAGAGAGGCAGAACCAGACCCTGCAGTTCCCCGCTGCTCCAGCGGAGGCAACAGGTCAGCAGCTCATCTTCCTTTTCTTCCTGGGGATGCACTCCTCCTGCTGACTCTATCACAGCGCCTCCCCCAGGTACGGAGGAACCTATGCAGCTTGGCCGAACCCACCTGACCCCAGATGAATGTGAGCGACGAGTTTCAGAGGGTTGCTGCATCTACAGTGGCCAACTGGGCCACTTCATCGCCTTCTGCCCGTTAAAAGACCGGGCTCGCCAGTGAAGGTGAAGAAACTGGTGAGCCGTGCTTTGACTGTTTCTAATCCGTCTCGTTTGCAACCTCTAGTGTCTCTCATCTCCCCGGTGTTTTCTCTTAAGAATCCAGTCATAGTTGATTCCGGCTCAGATGCTAACCTAATGGACTTTGATCCAACCAGGAAGCTGGGCCTCAAAACCTTCTGCCCTAACCAGCCCCTGGATGCCAGTGCCCTGGACGGCAGGCTATTATGTAAAGGCACACATCGGACTCAGTCACTCCACCTGTCTTTTCCCGACTCTCACACTGAAAGAATCAGCTTTCATGTATTTCGAGCTCCTCAGCACCCACTTATCCTGGGATACCCCTGAGTCATACTCCACAGCCCCCATATAGACTGGAAAACAGGGCAGGTCATGTCATGGGGAAAGACTTGTGCAAAGAACTGTTTCTCACCCTCTCAACCTTTCCTGTCAGAACTTCAACCTCCTAACACCTCCCAGAACTCCTCCAGCCTGGATCCAGTTTCCCAACCTTTCCCGGGTTCCCGTCTGCTACCACAACCTTAAGGAGGTTTTTAGCTAGGCCCGTGCCATATCCTTGCCTCCGCACCGGGCCTATGACTGCGCCATTGACCTGCTCCACAGAACTTCACCACCCAAGGGTCGCCTGTATTCCCTGTCAGCTCCTGAAACCCAGGCCATGAGAAAGTACGTTGAGGAATCCCTGGCTGCAGGGATTATTCGGCCTTCCTCCTCTCCCGCTGGCTCTGGATTCTTCTGTATTGACAAGAAGGATAAAACCCTGCGGCCTTGCATTGACTACAGAGGACTCAACGAGATCCCCGTTCGCAACAGGTACCCCCTCCCTTTAATTTCCACTGCTCTTGAACTACAAAATGGTGCTAAGGTTTTCACTAAACTGGACTTAAGGAATGCTTATCTCCTAGTTAGAATAAGGGAGGG
This sequence comes from Lampris incognitus, assembly GCF_029633865.1. Taxonomy (NCBI): domain Eukaryota; kingdom Metazoa; phylum Chordata; class Actinopteri; order Lampriformes; family Lampridae; genus Lampris; species Lampris incognitus. The sequence goes on along the minus strand of NC_079231.1, from coordinate 25,243,192 downwards.
GAATGAATGGAAGACAGCATTTAACACTCCCAGTAGTCATCACGAGTACCTGGTCATGCCGTTTGGACTTACCAATGCCCCAGCTGTCTTTCAGGCCCTGGTGAACGACGTCCTCCAGGATATGCTCAGTGAGTTTGTTTTTGTTTACCTGGACGACATCTTAATCTTCTCCCCTGATGAGCAAACTCATATTCAGCACGTCAGATGGGTCCTTCAGCCCCTCCTCCACCACCAACTCTTTGTCAAAGCTGAGAAGTGTGAGTTTCACGTGCCCTCTGTGTCCTTCCTGGGGTTCATCGTGTCTGAGTGGGAGGTCAGGATGGACCCAGAAAAAGTTAGTGCTGTTGTTGATTGGCCCACTCCCACTAGCCGCAAGGAGGTTCAACGATTCCTAGGGTTTGCTAATTTTTACAGAAAGTTCATCAGAAATTTTAGTTCTGTTGCTGCCCCCCTTCACGCACTGACCTTGTCTAAGCCTAGCTTCCTAGCTCCTGTCCTCACATTGCCTGACCCCAACCTGCAGTTTGCGGTGGAGGTGGATGCCTCCGATGTGGGGGTGGGAGCTGTTCTCTCTCAGAGGTCAGCTAAGGACAATAAATTACATCCCTATGCCTTTCTTTCCCGCACGCTTGTCGGCCTCTGAGAGAAACTATGATGTTGGCAACCGATAGCTGCTTGCCATCACGGTGGCATTGGAGGAGTGGAGGCACTGGTTGGAGGGGGCCGAACAACCTTTTCTCTTCTGGACGGATCATAAAAACCTTGAGTACTTGAGGACGGCAAAGAGGCTCAACTCTTGGCAGGCTACGTGGGCTCTCTTTTTCAACCGGTTCCATTTCACCCTGTCCTATCGCCCTGGCTCCAAGAACTTAAAGCCTGATGCTCTCTCCCGTTTATTTCCCTCTGAGAAATCTTGCAAAGATCCTACTCCCATTCTTCCTCCCTCATGTGTTGTGGGTTCTGTCACTTGGGACATTGAGAGAAGGGTCAACGAGGCCAATGTGAACTGTCAATCTCCGGCCGGCTGCCCGCCAAACCAGCTGTTTGTGCCTCCTGTCTTGCGTTCACAGGTCATCCACTGGGCCCACTCTTCCCCGGTTATCCTGTCACCCTGGAGTACGCAGGACCTTGTTCGTCATACGACATCGGTTCTGGTGGCTGGTGATGGAGAAGGAGGTGACAGAGTACGTGGCAGCCTGTCCTGTATGTGCTCGCAGTAAGGTCTCCCGATGCCCAGCTTCTGGTCAGCTTCGCCCACTCCCTGTGCCACATCGACCCTGGTCAGACATCTCCATGGACTTTGCGACTGGTCTTCCCCCTTCCGAAGGTAACAGTACCATCCTCACGGTGGTGGATAGATTTTCAAAGATGGTCCATTTTGTTCCCTTGCCCAAGTTGCCCTTGGCCAAGGAGACAGCTGAGGTGATGCTGCATCATGTTTTTCGTCTCCATGGCTTCCCCAGGGACAATGTGTCTGACCGGGGCCCACAGTTTTTGGCACAGTTCTGATGGGCTTTCTGTTCACTCCTGGGAGCATCCGTCAGCCTCTCATCTGGCCACCATCCCCAAACCAATGGTCAGACGGAGTGGCTGAACCAGGAACTGGAGACCAGCCTGCGTTGCCTCGCCTCCCAGAGCCCCAATACATGGAGTAGTCAGCTAACCTGGGTTGAATATGCACACAATCCGCTTCCATGTTCCTCATCTGGTCTCTCCCCCTTTCAGTGTGCCTATGGATATCAACCTCCTCTCTTCCCTGCCCTGGAAAAGGAGGTCAGTGTGCCCTCTGCACTGGCTCTGGTTCGCCGCAGTCGCCACACCAGGGCCTGGGCCCGACGCACCCTGCTCCGTAATTCTGAGCGTTACAAGAAGGCAGCTGACCGACGGCGGATCCCTGTCCCCACTTACAGGAGCGGCCAGAGGGTATGGCTATCCACTCAAGACCTGCTTCTCAGAGTGGAGTCCTGGAAACTGGCTCCCAGGTTTGTGGGGCCATTCCCTATTTCCAAAGTCATTAACTCAGCTGCAGTCAAGCTCAAACTCCCCAGAGCCATGAGAGTCCACCCATCCTTCCACGTGAGTCAGATCAAACCGGCCATAGAGAGCCCTCTGGTGCCTGTCTCCAGGACCCCTCCTCCCCCTCGGTTCGTCGATGGTGGCCCTGTTTACACTGTCCGCAAGCTCCTGGCGGTCCAGCATCGGGGCCGGGGCTTCCAAAAGTTGGTCGACTGGGAGGGATACGGCCCAGAGGAATGTTCCTGGGTCTCGGCAAGCAACATCCTGGACCCTTCCCTCATCCGGGACTTCCATCGGGCCCACCCTGGTGACCCTGGGCCGTCTGGGGCCGGCTGTGGGGGGGGGGGGGGGTACTGTCACGCCCTGTCTGGATAGTTATCTTTTTGTTTCTCCCAGTGTTCTTTGTCTTGTACGTCCTGTTTTATTTGATACTCACCTCTTGTCTCGTTTCAGGTCCTTTACTTCCTGCCCTCATGTCTCCCTCCTTGGTGATTACCTGCCCTGCCCTAATGTGTTGCACCTGAGTCTCATTGTCTCCCCTCCTCCAGAGTATATAGTCTTAGTGTTCCCTTCCTTCTATGCCAGTTCGTCTTGTTCCTTGTGACAGCGCTCCAGCATTTTTTCTTGTGTGAGTTTCCTAAGCCCTATAGTTTCCTGACCTGTTTTTTGCCTTTTTGACCTTGCCTTTCGCCTGCCGATTTGGACACTGTTGCCTTGTGTACCAACCTCTTTCTTATTAAAAGGACTGATTTTTGTGAACTGAGACTGAGTCTGCATTTTGAGTCCAAGCCTGTGGTTCAGTGTTGACACACTGTCTTTTCTGATGTGGTTAGGTGGATAAGGTGGGGAATGGTTAGGCTGCCACCTGGTTGAAGAGTCTGTACAACACCGATGTGCATACACAGCGACTGGGTGCGGCGCACTCTGATCCAGGTTGTGAGTGTCGCCATGGTCAGACTGTCATTCCCCGTCATCCTTTCTCTCTTCATTTATATCATGGTCATTGTAGAAGTGGGTATTTACATATTCTTCAGTGCGCTTGACCGAAGCAGGTGTTGCAACAGGGATGCCTGCATTGGCCAGCTCAATAGGATCAGGTGGGTCTTCAGCCGCAGCCTCCAGGACCCTAGCTGCAGCGAGCGCCGCTTCAGCCTCACCCTCCTGCTTCAGAGCGTTCAGCGTTGCCTCAACGTGTGCCTTCTCGACCGCCATGTCTATTTGGCGTTTGGAGTACTGAGCTCTGGCGCGGGCAGCTTCAGCATTTGCTCATGCTTGTGCTGCAGCCTGGCTTGCAGTTGAGCTGCTTGATCAGTGTGAAGCAGAAGATTTGCAATCTGACCTGACATCCATCTGGAGGGGGGGGGGGGGGGGAGTGCCTCCTGTCCGGGACATCTTTGCAGCCGTTGGAGGCGACGTATCTCAAGTCCTAGGTGATGCACTTGACGTGATGACAAATCTTTTTACTCTTCTGCCCTCAGCTATATATGCCTGTACATAGCCTAGACAGCGAGCTAAACAAATGGCTCCAGTAAGTACTCAGGAGATCGTGTTGAGTTCTTCAGAGCTTTTACTGAGAAACCACATTTTGTAAAACTGTAACAGACAGAGAAAAAATAAAGATATTTTAACAGACTATTCTGTGTAGACATACATAAACCACACATCAAATCATTACATTCTTTATAAACAATATACGCCATTTTTTAAATAACAAAGATGTAACGGTAAAATAATTCTGCTATGTGCGCGGCTAACATCTAATGACATTCTAGGCTACGGTAAGTTAGCGAATCAGTTAGCTCATGCTATCCGAACATGTACATGCAGTACAAAAGGATGAAACTCGATTCATTTATCTAAATAAAGTAAGTATATATAATAAAACTTCATTATCTAGCAGTTAATTTACAGATTATCCCGTGTCAAGGGCAGTAGACGAAGGAAAAGACAGATGCACGTATCACTATCCGTCCACTCTGCATGGCGAACTTAAACTGCTACCAAAACACAACTTACTTGTAACGTAAGTTTTTCTACCATTAGGTGGGAGTATTGACCACAGAACTGGGAATGCCCTCAGCTTCCTGACACCGGTAGAGCATTAAAGCAATCGTTTGCTAAATCTATTTTAATTCTATCAACAAACGAACTAACAAATATGAAAATATAATATGAGGGACATAATAAGGGTGATGCTCCCACGTGCTACGTCCCCCTGGCGAAACTCCTCACTGTCAGGTGAAAAGAAGCGGCTGACAACTCCAAATGTATTGGAGGAAGCATGCGGTAGTCTGCAGCCCTCCCAGGATCGGCAGAGGGGGTGGAGCAGCGACCAGGACAGCTTGGAAGAGTGGGGTAATTGGCCGGATACAATTGCGGAGAAAAAGGGGGAAAAATAAACAAATCAATAAATAAATAAATTATCCCAGATTCGCCATAACCGGTCACGGCCAGAGCGTCCACGGGGTAAGGCATTCATGATTAGGCCACCCTTACCTGAGGGATAGTGGGTGTAGATCGGTGTAGTGTTTGGGGACTTGTCATTCTCCAGCGACCCCTCTGGCCCATCCGGGCGCCTGCAGCCATGCAACCAAAAGCATTCTCCCTATGTCACCTTCGCGGCTTGAAGGTAATGCAATCCATGCGAGGCTTCAGCATGTAAAATAGCGACAGCAGCTGACACGAGTTTGAAGGAAGCTGGTGTTATGACTATCTCCTTCCTGTGGAAACGTGAGCCAGGGGAGTTATTCGACAAGAGTTCTGGCCATATGCCATTGGGTTAATCGGGTGGGATAAGGGGAAAAACTAGAAATAAATTTAGTAACAAATAAATAAATAAAGGCAGCAATAAAATCAATTCGAAATCTAACGGTGAGCCAGTGTATGGAAGCAAGCACAGGATTGATGTGGTCATGCCTCTTTATCCCGGTCATGAGTCAAGCAGCAGCATTTTGTACCAACTGAAAACGGTGGTGGGAGCCCTTGCTGATACCCAAGTAAAGTGTGTTGCAATAATCAAGCCAAGACTTGATAAAAGCATGTACAATTTTTTGTAGATGAGCAATTGAAAAAAAAACTTTGACCTAATTTTAGAGATGACCTTGAGCTGGAGAAAACATGACTGAACAACATGTTTGATTTGATTATCAAAACCAAGGTTAGCATCGACTATTACCCAAAGATTCCTAGCAGCCTCCTTAAGACTATTTGGTAGACCACCAGAGATTAGTACCAAAAGGGCTGATGGAATTTGGGGGACCGAACAGAATGACCTCAGACTTATCATCGTTAAATGTAAGAAAATTGTGCAACATCCAGGATTTAATGTCAGACAGACAACTCGTGAGATTTGCAAGGGTGCTAGGATCTGTGGGTTTTAGTGGCATGTATAACAGTGCTGTCAGCATAAAAATGGTAGAACACATTAAGATTTTGATTAACCTGGCCAAGAGGCAGCATGTATATAGAAAACAGAAGGGGGCCAAGAACTGAGGCCTTGAGGGACACCACAACTCAACTGAGCCATCGATGAAATAGAGTTACCCAGAGCAACAGATAAAGTTCTGCTGGAGAGGTAAGCGTGTAATAAACTAAGAGCTGAGCCCTTGATGTCTACCCAAGTCTCTAAGTGATGTAAGAGGATACTGTGAGCGACTGTGTCAAAGGCAGCTCTTAAGTCTAAAAGAACTAAAATCAAGCAGTCGTCTCTGTTTGCAGTCAGCAGTAGGTCATTAGTAAGCTTAACTAGAGCTGTCTCGATACTATGGAGTGGTCTAAAACCAGACTGCAAACTGTTAAAAACACTATTCGTGTTCATAAAAGAAACATCTATTGAGATTAAATTACTTTCTTCGGAACCTTAGATAAAAAAGACAATTTGGAGATTGGTCTGTAGTTACTTAAGGTTAAACCTGTCTGGAAAAGAACCAGTGGCCAGAGAAATAAAAGAATTTGCAGAATAACGTAGCTAACAGTGGAAGTTACCTCCTTGAGCAGCTTAGTGGCGATAATGTCTAAGATGCAGGAGGAGGAGTTCATATTGCAGACTGTACTGTCTAACACTGAAATTGTAAGGGGTTGAAACTGGGTAAAAGAGGCAGGATTAACATGGGGAACGGAAAGAATGCAAGGGCCGGGCTGGATTTGGGACCGGATATTCTGCAACTTATTTACGAGTGATACATTTTTCAGACAGCTAAACATCAGGTCAGAAAAAAAGAAGTGGAGGGACCAACTGTGACAGAAGAGTCCATTTCCAGTAGAACTCCTAGTGAGACTAGAGCTATAGACGTCTGCGGCTGCGTCGTCCAAGAGTATCACGGTGCTTGTCAGGAATGTATCAGCAAGAGACATTCACTCATTCATCATCAGCCGCTTCTCCGGGGTTGGTTCGCGGTGGCAGCAAGCTAAGTAGGGTACTCCAGACGCCCCTCTCCCCAGCAACGCCCTCCAGCTCCTCTTGGGGGATCCCAAGGCGTTCCCAGGCCAGATTGGACATGTAGTCCCTCCAGCAAGTTCTGGGTCTACCCCGGGGTCTCCTCCTAGTTGGCCGTGCCTGGTAAACCTCCAAAGGAAGGCGCCCAGGAGGCATCCTAATCAGTTGCCCGAACCACCTCAACTGGCTCCTTTCGACATGAAGGAGCAGTGGCTCTACTCCGAAACCCCTCCAGATGTCCGAGCTCCTCACCCTATCTCTAAGGCTGAGCCCAGACACCCTATGGAAAAAAACTAATTTCAGCCACTTGTATCTGCGATCTCACCCTTTCGGTCACTACCCAAAGCTTATGACCAAAGGTGAGGGTTGGAACAAAGATTGACTGGTAAATTGACAGCTTTGACTTCTGGCTCAGCTCCCTATTCACCACAACAGTCCGGTTCTACATCTGCATTATTGCTGATGCTGCACCAATCCACCTGTCAATCTACCGCTCCATCTTACCCTCACTCGTGAACAAGACCCTGAGATACTTGAACTCCTTCACTTGAGGCAACAACGCATCCCCAACCTGGAGGGAGCAATACACCATTTTCCGGTACAGAACCATGGCCTCAGACTTGGAGGTGCTGACTCTCATCCCAGCCATTTCACAATCAGCTGCAAACTGCCCCAGTGCACGCTGGAGGTCGCGTTCTCATGAAGCCAACAAAACCACATCATCTATGAAGAGCAGAGATGCAATTCTGAGGTTCCCAAAATGAACACATTCCTCACCTTGGATGCGCCTTTAGATCCTGTCCATGAATATCACAAACAGAATCGGAGACAAGGGAGAACCTTGGTGGAGTCCGACACCCATCGAAAATGGGTTTCACTTTGTTATTTATTTATTTATTTATTTGTGTGTTTTATTTGGAGATACTTCATTGATCCCTGTAGGGAAATTACGCTCTGCATTTAACCCATCCTAGCTGTGATATGTGTAGCTAGGAGCAGTGGGCAGCCACCGTGCAGCACCCAGGGGCAAACTCCAGTTCGTCTTGCCATGCCTCGGTCAGGGGCACAGACAGGAGTATTAATTTGTGCTGAGAATGCGGACACAGCTCTCACTTTGGTTATACAAGGACCGGATGGCTTGTAGCAACTGCCCTGGTACCCCATACTCCCGCAGTACCCCACACAGAGTGTCCCGGGGTATACGTCCTCCGAGAATCATCACCTTAACGTGGTGGAGGAGTTTGTGTGTGCTGGTGATCCTGGGAGCTGTGTTGTCAGGGGCAATAGTCCCTGGTAGGGTCTCCCAAGGCAAATTGGTCCCAGGGGAGAGCCAGATTAAGAGCAATTCCCAAAAAAAACAATGAATTTACACCAGCAGAGTCACAGCACCTCGCCCAGAAAAGGGAACTTGGGGTCCCCTCCTGGAGCCAGGCCAAGGAAGGGAGCTCGCCGGTGAGCGTCTGGTGGCCGGGCCTTGGCCCATGGGGCCGGGTCGGGCCCAGCCCGAAAAAATAACATGGAGCCACCACCCCATGGACCCACTACATCCGGGGATGTGTTACATCTGTCCCTCCTTCCACAGCCTCCCCCCCAAAGGCTGCTTAACCTGAGCCACCCCCCGAGTCTCTCTCTTTCTCTCTCTCTCTCTCTCTCTCTCTCTCTCTCTCTCTCTCTCTCTCTCTCTCTCTCTCTCTCTCTCTCTCTCTCTCTCTCTCTCGCTCTCTCTCTCGCTCTCTCTCTCTCTCCGTTTGTGTGTGAGTGGGGATAGGTGAGCAGAGCCTCACCAGCTGCAACCCATTCTATAATCAAGCCAACCTGCTATGAAAACCAGCACTGCCACTTCCACCCTGCCAGATCGTAGCCTCTGATCTGTCAGTGTGCTGCATCCAGCCCTTGCTTGCTAAATTTGTTTTTGTCAATATTTTTGAACACGCTGTTTGACTAATATCCTCCTTTCCAATGCAGTCATCCTTCTCTGCCTCTGGTCCCTGTTCTCCAGATTTTCACCTGCCCCAGATCGCTGCTCTGCCCGGCTCTCTCCACCACCCACAGCCTCTGCCCCCGGTCCTGTTTCCCCAACTCAATGAAGCCCAACCCAATTCCCTCCACTGTGTGTTGTCGCCGTAGCTGGCCCCCTGTAATAAACTCCGAAGTCAGTTGGAACTAACTTTTGTGTCTGTGCCTGAGTCCTTCCTGAGTGTCCCGTAACAGGATGAGCATTGGGGTAGGGTGAAATGCAGGCCAGACGGCAGACAAAGGAGGGGACCGGGGCATACCGACTTCCGGCATCGCAGATTGGTCCTCGGGACATGGAATGTCAGCAAGACACAAAACACTGAAATGTGGAATGCCTACTGCTCATCTGTTTCTTGAGGATGTGGCACCTTCAACTGCGAGGGAGCAAAAGCCCAACCTACCTGAGAAGTTGACACCTTCTTCATTCAACTTTGGAAGTTCCCCAGTGTCTGAGGTGTGTAAGAAGAGGTTAACCGAAAAGATGATAAATGTAAAGTTGTTTTGTCAACTCGTGAGTTCAGTGTTGGATGTTCTAAGAGTACTCGCCATACAATCAGAGTCACCGACAATACACCATTTCGGGACAGATCTCGCCAGCTGGCACCTGCTGATGTGGACGATGTGAAAAAGCACCTTGAAATACTGAAGAAAGCTGGAATTATTGTCAAGGTGAAAAGCCGCCGTAGTGGTCATGAGGAAAAAGAATGGTTCTATCAATATGTGTGGACTTTCAGAAGCTAAACGCACATACAGCTCCAGACCAATACACAGTTCCATGGATTGAAGATGCTCTTATTTGAGTGGTTCAGTGTCCTAGATTTCAAAATGGCATATTACCAAGTGCGTTTGAGTGAACCAGCTAAAGACTGCATTTACTAAATTAACTGGCCATCAAGATGGTGCCATGGACAGCAGCTTCGGTTCTGCACTCTCTTTTACTTTTTGTGTTGTTGTTTATTTGTTTAGTTTCCAGCACCCATTCACTAATCACATAGAGCAGGGAAGAACTTTTAAGCTTCCAACTGTAAACTGGACAAACTGAACAGACTTTTTTACCAACTGTAACGGAATTTTTTAACAAAAGTCTTGACAAGGTCTTGCTCGATACAGCCCTGTGCGGACTACGCCGAAGACGCTGAATGGGTAAGTGAGCCGGAAGGCTCCTTAAACTGCGACAGTGGGGATTTAGAACCGCACTGCCATTAATCCACCAGGCGAATGTCCACTCTCTGGCCAACAAGATGGACGAACTCCTACTCATAAACGGAAAAAACTCAAACTTTTCCAGATCTGCCGCCCTATGTCTCACTGAAACTTGGCTTAGTGAGCATATAACAGACAGTACGTTTCATCTGCCGCAGTTCCAACTCCTGTGAAATGGAGCTATCGGGTAAAATACGGGGCGGCGGTATATGCTTCTACATAAACGAAGGCTGGTGTACGGATGTCAGAGTGCTGAAGAAATCATAAAGCCCTCACTTGGAGACCTTTTTCATTGACTGTAAACCATTCTATTCACCGCGGGAATTTTCATCATTTATTCTCGTTGGTGTCTATATCACACATGGCGACGGGCAAGGGCGCAAGTCCATGAATACTGGGATGGCATCCAGCACTTCACCTGTGCCCCCGTCCATAGGGTTAGTCGTTGTGTTAGGAAGGGCATCTGACGTAAAATTTTGCCAAATCATTATGCAGATTGACAAGATCGCCATCGGTGCTATGCCCTCACAGGGTACCGATGGAAGCTATCATATCTGCTGTGGCGACCCCTGGGAAACAGGGAACAAGCCGGAAGAAGAAGAAAGGAAAAAGAAGGGAGAAGAGAGAAAGGAGGAGGAGCAGGAGGAGGAGGAGGAGAAGAAGAAGAAGAAGAAGAAGAAGAAGAAGAAGAAGAAGAAGAAGGTGGTGTTTATATCCCACCCCAGGCCTGTGTTAAAGAGGCGTTAGAACACCTGGGTGATCAAGTTACAAATTTGGAGCGCGAATATCCAGACTCCCTACTCATTATCCTTGGGGATTTTAAAATAGAAAACCTCAGCCATGAAAATACAGTCAGCGTGTTAAATGTCCCCCCCCAGGGACAAATACACTCTGGATCATTGCTATACAATATTAAAGGATGCCTATTGCTCTGTCCCCCGTGCATCACTGTCTGATTCATCTTATCCCAACCTACAGGCAGAAACTAAAATCTGCAAAGCCTGTAGTTAAATCTGTGAGGAAATGGACCAATGAGTCAAAACTGGAGCTCCAGGCCTGCCTCAACTGCACAGACTGGAGTGTTAAGAACCATAGAAATCCCAGTACACTGAATCAATTTATCTGGACACAACGTTTAGTGGGAGAAACGTTTCATCACTCATCTAAGTGACTTCATCAGTCTTATCTGACTGCAGGTATCCCTGAACTTATAAACCTTACAGTTAAACAGCCGTGGAGAGCAGAACCAAGCAAAAGAGAGCAGAGCAGAGCAGGGCAGGACAGAACAAAACAGAACTTGATTTTCAAACCAAACCTGAACTATCGTAAATCTCATGTCAGGCTATATGTCAAGGAATTTTTAAGTCTATTTGTTTTTCTGCTCCCCACTTGTTACCAATAATTAAGACTTCAATTTCTCGTTCTTCAATCCTGCACTTTATCATGGCCTTGCTGCTCCAGTTAAGTTGCAACGTAAACAGGAAGAGATTGAGTATTTTGGTTAAAAAAACACATAATTACTACATGGCTTACCCAAAGCCAACATCCTTCTGAAGCAGTCCATCAAGATGAACCCAGCGGTTATAACTAAATATTAATGTTCCTGTATTGCTAATTCTTTAGTGTTTGCTGGCCCTATTTGTTTTACTGTGTGCTGAAGAGTAGGTGAATGACTGTTTTCATGTTCACATTTTTCCCTACACAGACTGCCAGCGACATTACCCAGGACACAAACAGGCACTTCAGCATAAGCTTCCAGCAAGTAGAGATAGTTTCATTCCACCACACACATTCTGAACAGTTTAATGACTGGTAGTCCGGTTTGCCATGAAAGGCTACTGTACCATGATGTTGGCTTTGAGTAAACATAGGACTGCATTTTTAACTGCGTGGGAATTATCCAGTTGACCCTTTGATTTGCACTGCAATGTATTGAGCTAGTAGGAGTAGTGTGAAACACAGAATGGATGAACATGAAAATACATAGTGGTGGGTGGAGAACAAGAACAGACTTCAAATATTCAAAACTATTTCTCTGATAAATGACAATTGGGGGGAGTGGGTTATAACATTCACTAGAAGGAAGAGGAGCAGTAGATTATTAGAAGGGGTAGACAAGGAGCACGTCAACATACATGAGTAGGCAGAGTTGAGGAGTTAAGAGAAAAGGTTAATTGATATACATACATGAGAGGGAGGAGGGCCTCCAGTAGCTGCATCAGGTTTGGAGCAGGAGCCTCTATCTTCAGAGGGCACGCGACAGTGGAGACAGCTACACCGGGTTCTGCTGTTTGAGCGTCTGGGCCTGGGAGATCCGCATCGTGTTGCTCTGGAGCTCCGGCTCGACCGAGACCTGAGGACATCGCGTGGAAAAAAGTCACTTCAAACTTCAGGAATCATATCTTAACCATCTTTCAGCCAAATGTGAAAGTGGAATTTTAGAGACCCATCAGAAAACTTGATTAGTAGCTGTTCCATTGGTTATCTTTTATTTATTCATTAGTTTATTCAATTATTGTGCCAGGTGTTGCAAAGTCAACAATTCTGAATACACCACAAGTAGGTTAATCTTCAAAAATGTGGAACACAGTGGCCTATGTAAGAGATAATAAACCACACCATAGTGTGTAGTTATAATCTACATAGATAAACAGAACATGTAAATAAAAATTAAATCTATATGCACATGTAGTGCAATGCAGCCCCGACGAAATATGAGGCATGCCACGAAAGAGCACCACAGATGTGATGTTTGCTTTGAGAATGTTGATGGCGAAGTATAGAGAAGGCCAGAAAGAGTTGCATTGTGTCTTTGTAGATTTAGAGAAAGCTTATGACAGAGTGCCGAGAGAGGAGGTGTGGTATTGTATGAGGAAGTCAGGAGTTGCAGAGAAGTATGTAGGAGTGGTGCAGGATACATATGAGGGAAGTGTAACAATGGTGAGGTGTGTGGTTGGAATGACAGATGGGTTCAAGGTGGAGGTGGGATTACATCAAGGATCGGCTCTTAGCCCTTTCTTGTTTGCAATGGTGATGGAAAGGTTGACGGACAAGATCAGGCAGGAGTCTCCATGGACGATGATGTTCGCAGATGACATTGTGATCTGTAGCGAGAGTAGGGTGCAGGGTGAGGAGAGCCTGGAGAGGTGGAGGTATGCACTGGAGAGAAGAGGAATGAAAGTCAGTAGGAGCAAGACGGAATACCTATGTGTGAATGAGAGAGAGGACAGTGGAATGGTCAGGATGCAAGGAGTGGAGGTGACAAAGGCATTTGAGTTTAAATACTTGGGGTCAACTGTCCAAAGTAACGGGGAGTGCAGTAGAGAGGTGAAAAAGAGAGTGCAGGCAGGTTGGAGTGGGTGGAGAAGTGTGTCAGGAGTGATTTGCGACAGAAGGGTATCAGTAAGAGTTAAAGGGAAAGTTTACAAGATGGTTGTGAGACCAGCTATGTTATATGGTTTGGAGACAGTGGCACTGACGAAAAGACAGGAGGCGGAGCTGGAGGTGGCAGAGTTGAAGATACTAAGATTTTCACTGGGAGTAACAAAGAAGGACAGGATTAGGAACGAGTATATTAGAGGGACCGCTCAGGTTGGACGGTTTGGAGACAAAGCAAGAGAGGCAAGATTGAGATGGCTTGGACATGTGTGGAGGAGAGATGCTGAGTATATTGGGAGAAGGATGCTGAATATGGAGCTGCCAGGGAAGAGGAGAAGAGGAAGGCCAAAGAGGAGGTTTATGGATGTGGTGAGGGAAGACATGCAGTTGGCTGGTGTGACAGAGGAAGACGCAGAAGACAGGAAGAAATGGAAACGGATGATCCGCTGTGGCAACCCCTAACGGGAGCAGCCGAAAGTAGTAGTAGTAGTACACTAGATAAGCAAACTCAGTTGTACTCTTGTATTGGATGTGATGAAGACAACATGACTTTACGCCACTCAGTAGTACTCATGTTGTACTGGATGTGATGAAGACAACAAGCTTTTAGCCTACTAGATGGGCCCTTTAGTTGTGCTCATGTTGTACTGGACGTGATGAACATAACATGCCTTTGGCCCACTAGATGAGCCCACTCAGTTATGCTCATGTTGTATTAGATGTGATGACGACAACAAGCCTTTAGCCCACTAGATGAGCCATTTTTTGTGCTCATGTTATACTAGATGTAATGAAGACAACATGTCTTTGGCCCACTAGATGAGCCCACTCAGTTATGCTCATGTTGTATTAGATGTGATGACGACAACAAGCCTTTAGCCCACTAGATGAGCCATTTTTTGTGCTCATGTTGTACTAGATGTAATGAAGACAACATGTCTTTGGCCCACTAGATGAGCCCACTCAGTTGTGCTCATGTTGTACTGGATGTGATGAAGACAAAAAGACTTTAGCCCACTAGATGAGCCCAGTCAGTTATGCTCATGTTGTACTGGATGTGATGAAGACAACATGTCTTTACGCCACTTAGTTGTGCTCATGTTGTACTAAATGTGATGAAGACAACAGGTCTGTAGCCCACTAGATGAGCCCACTCAGTTGTACTCATGTTGTACTGGATGTGATGAAGACAACATGCCTTTGGCCCACTAGATGAGCCCACTCAGTTGTGCTCATGTTGTACTGGATGTGATGAAGACAACATGCCTTTGGCCCACTAGATGAGCCCACTCAGTTGTGCTCATGTTGTATTGGATGTGATGATGACAACAAGCCTTTAGCCCACTAGATGAGCCCACTCAGTTGTGCTCATGTTGTACTGGATGTGATGAAGACAACATGTATTTAGCCCACTAGATGAGCCCACTCAGTAATGCTCATGTTGTACTGGATGTGATGAAGACAACAAGCCTGTAGCCCACTAGATGGGCCCTTTAGTTGTGCTCACGTTGTACTCGATGTGATGAACATAACATGCCTTTGGCCCACTAGATGAGCCCACTCAGTTGTGCTCATGTTGTACTGGATGTGATGAAGACAACATGCCTTTGGCCCACTGGATGAGCCCACTCAGTTATGCTCATGTTGTACTGGATGTGATGAAGACAACATGCCTTTGGCCCACTGGATGAGCCCACTCAGTTATGCTCATGTACTACTGGACGTGATGAAGACAACATGTTCATTGTTCATTGTTTTATATACATTTTATCACATAATGTAATCAAACAGTGTACAATTATGTCAATGTAAAATTTAATTCGATCATTTGTGTTTCATTGTTATACCATTCATTCATTCATTCATTCATTCATTCATTCATTCATTCATTCATTCGTGTTTCTTTATTCTTGTATCCATTACAGTTTCACAAAAAAAGCCTTCTACTAAAGATACCTGAACCTTGACTCCTGTCTTGAGTCTTGTATTAGAAGTGTGTTTAGCTCGCTGTCTACACTGTGTACTGCATATACACATGCCAGGGCAGAAGAATTATATGTGCCATTAGTCCTCTTTTTCTTCCTAATTCATTAAGGATGCTCGCATTCGTTCGTTTCTCCATCCAATGTATTCAAAGCATCCTATGATAAAGCCACATCTCTGCAGCCTCCATCCTGTTTACCATCGCTTTCTTCGATGTCCAACTTTCACCTCCGTATGAAAACACTGGCCAGACCAGTGGTTTAAGTAGACTGACTGTCACTTCTCTTATTCCCCTATCTTTCCATATTTGTACCATCCCCATCATTCTTTTCTTTGTTAGGGTAATTCTGATTTTTATGTCATCTGTACAATCACTGTCATTTTTCTTAACTGAACCCAAGTATTTGAAGCTCTTTAGGTGTTCTACACCTTGTCCATCTACTGAGATACAATATGTGATTCACCCACTTTCATGCATGCTGTCTTTTTCACATTCAAACTGAGCAACCTCTTTTCCCCTGCCTAATTTACTCCACTCAACACTTCATTTGGATCTTGCTGTCCATCAGCTGCTAGTACCGTGTCATCTGCAAATCTCAGATTGCTTATCTTATAACCACCTATGCTCACTCCATATTCATCTATATCTGCATCACTTGTTCTGTGTATAGTGTGAATATAGTATAGTGTGAATAAACGTGGTGATACAATGCAACCTTGACGTACATGCTTCTCTTTTGGAAAAGCTTCTGTGTTCTCACCATTCCATCTTACCACTACTGTCTGGTCAATATATAGACCTTGAAGCAGCGCAATGAGGTGTCTAGGGAAACCCGTTTCCAGCATGATGTTAAAGAGCTGTGCATGGCTTACTGAATCAAATGCCTTTGAATAATCAATGAAAATCAGCATTGTGATTTGTGTTGGATACCTTTTCAATTAGTGTTTGCAGTGTTACCAGTATTTCTGTACACCCTCTTCCTTGTCTGTAACCTGCTTGCTCATCTGACATCTCTGATTCCATCATTCTGTCCAACAAGATGGATAGCATGATGTTACTTGTGTGACTAATGAGGCTTATTGTGTGATAGTTTACAGTCCTTGCTGCATCCAGATTTGAAAATTGTGACAAATTCCTGTGTTCTCCACTCTTTCAGCCATTCACATGAACTCCAGATTTTGCAAACCAGCTGGTGTAGTGCTACTATAGCTGCTTGACCACTGTTTTTCAGAAGCTCTGCTGGTATTCCATCAACACCTGTTGCCTTGTTAGTTTTTAATTTAGTGATGGATTTTTGCACCTCAGAAAGAAGTGTCATTAGTCTTCTGAATTCCAGGCAACAAATTCAGGTGGACTATTTGGAAATGTGTCACGAGACCATTTCTCTATGCCGCTTTGTTCCACATTTATTACTATTATGGCTTACTGTAATTCAAAGGTAATTTACTATAATTTCTGTATTTTGCTGATTTGACCTATTCCCAGGGAGCAGAAGCACTTCCTTACTGCTGCTGCTCGTTTTCACACGTATTTGTTTTGCTTCTTTTATTTAAAAAGCGGATGTTTATTAATTAACATATTTAACTATGTCCACGTGTTAAAAAAGAAATATATAAACAGTTAATCATGGGGGGGGGGGGAGACAGCTGATTTGTTAAGAAAACTGAGAGCGCAAACCTGGACCTGGACTTGTGGCGGTGTGATCGTGAGCAGGAGTCAGTCTTGGATGTACCGCCATGCCGTATAGACTTGGAACTGGAATGAGATCGAGACCCGGAGGGGTAATGGTCTTTGGCCAAGTGAGCAGCAGAATGGGATGGGTGTGGACAGTGGCTCCGCAGTGCGCCTCCTCTCTCTGCATTGCCCCCTGCTGTCTGAAAGCTGTCCTGTTTGTAGGGATGGAGACAAAGAACACGTGTTGTCCATTTTTACATCCGTTAGCAGACTTAATGAATAGATACAATCTGTTCATGAGACACAGTGAGGACAGGCGGACGAGGTAGTGAGAAAGAGTGGATGTGTTGAGATGTCTGGGATTTTTAAGCATGTATTTTTATCAGTGTTTCCCCTTGACTTTTCTCTCAGGTGGGGTTGTAGGCTCCCAAAAGTACCAGGTGCTGTCGCAAGGTGATGCAATGATGACTTCTTATGGAAAGATGTGGAGGACGCTGTGTTGCCATGGACACAGGGAGGTGGTTGTTTGCATCATATGGTATATTTCAGATTAAATAGAGTACATAGAAAAGTTAAATCAGTTCATCTGGACATGACATTCAGTGGGAAAACTTTTCATCACACATCTAAGTGACGTCTTCAGTTCTCAGCTGACTGCAGGTGTAGCCCAGTGGATAAAGTGAGCTATGAGCATTTAATGAATAAATTAAAACAGAATAAGTTAAATGAATTAATAAGATTACAGTACATTCAATAAATAATCTACAGTTCATTTCATGGTTATGTACACGTTTATTTACAATGGTTATAAGTTATGATATGTACAACTTACAAGTTCTAACGTGAGTTCATTCATGAGCCTGGTTTATTTGATGTGTACAATATACAGTACGTGTTGCTAGCTTGGTTGTTAGGCTTACAGCCTAACTGATGTTAAATGTCATTCATTCCTTTCTTTTCTTTCATTGGTACGTCTGTAATATTTAGCCAACCAAAATGTATGCTGAGATAGAGGGGCGGGACTTAGTACTACGAGTTAGGTGGCGTGAGGTAAAGAGTCAGAACGCGTGAGGACACCGCTGTGTGAGCGGTTTGTACATAACGTCGGGATCAACAGAGCGTTATCCGTGGGGTGTATGTGCTAACTGGATGTACAAGAGGTAAATATGTTTCTTGTGATGTTTGTGAACTGTAACTCCCTGTTATAGTGTAATATGAATGTTGTAATAGTTAATCGCGGCAAGCGGTTAGCTTAGCATAGTGACGTTAGCTAGGTTGCTAACGTTAGTTTGAGTGACAAGTTGATGCTAGATCAAATCGAGATGGTATTTGGACTTGGTAGCTCAGTGTATCCTGTTGATTCAGGATTTGGACATAGTCGAAGGTGAGAGACCAAGGACCAGGAAAGCTCTCCGTTGGACGACTGCGGAGACCATTTCTTTCCCCCGGTGTGCCTGTGACTGTCCGGTGGTTTCTTCGCGCCCTCACTCATTCTCCTGCGCTCGCAGCAGAGCGCTTGACCCCCCCCCCCCCTCATCTCTGCCTCTCTACGCCTCTCTTCGCCGCTCTTCGGCTCTCTTCAGCCCCCTCTTCCCCACTCCGTTTCCACGGATACATGAGAACTGAAATTAAGCACGTGCTATTTTGTTTATGCTCGTGTCCAGAAACAAGCGAAGCGGCCAATTACAGTTTTAAGGCCTCACCGCTCACAAGCAATGTCAGGCCTGCAACGGTAACGTTACACTCTAACGTTACACTTGGACTGCGCTACATTGTGTGAGAGTGTGTGTGTGTGAGTGTGGGCCCACAGTTTTGTTTGGTTTTATTGGTATATGTACAATTTGTTTTTACATTGATTGAGTTGACAACAGAGTTTTATTGGAAATATTAATTATTATTGAATAGAATTGGAACAGGCTTTGAGCCATTGGTTTATACATATTGTGACAGTCTATTACTATTATTACTATTATTATTATTGACTGTTGATAATTGCAAACTACAAATATTTTACATTAACATCTGGTTAATAAATACCTACCTTTTGGTATATTTGAATTTAAAGCAAATGTGTTGCGTCATAGACATTTAGAATAGGCAATTCATAGTGGTATTAAAATATAAATACATTTAAAGGTTTAAAAGGAAGTCATATTCAAACTATTTACACACAGCTAATGGAGGCACCGCCAACAGTTATAATCTAAGTTTAGAATTAAGAAACACTTGGTAACAATTTAAACAGTGTATTACTTCAGGTAATAGCGCCACTTATTTAAAGCAGAACCCAGGCCCCACCTACATGGTAGGGGTTACACATGTATTCCCACCCTTATAAACAGTACAGTTGTATAATGGCCAAAAGTGGCACTCTAACACCGGTCATATAGAGTCCTGGCCTGACAAGGTAGTTCTGTGTTCGACAGAGTCGCTTCACCTATGACCCACTGGCCTATAGGTGGGTGTGCACCTCCTTGATAGGGAGGAACACTGGTTTGAACTGGTTTGAACGGGGAGTCAAAGAGGCCATCTATGTAAAGAGGGAATGACCATGTCTGAACTGAGGGACGGGGTTAAGATTAAATCTGCCACCATCTTACAATGCTGTGACTGCAGCTATTCCCCAATCTTGTGTGAAAAGTACATGTGCCAACTCTAGCTCTAAATCATGGTCATGGCAATTTGCACATGAAACCGGTGTTAGAGCGCTGGTTTTGGTCATTATGCAACTTTACTGCAAGTCTGTGAATGTTCTCATTCATCCAGGTCATGGTTATCCAAAGGAGTTGAATCAAGTGCAACTGGACTTGATTCAACTACTTTGGATAACTTT
Organism: Lampris incognitus; assembly: GCF_029633865.1. Taxonomy (NCBI): domain Eukaryota; kingdom Metazoa; phylum Chordata; class Actinopteri; order Lampriformes; family Lampridae; genus Lampris; species Lampris incognitus. Next base: position 25,223,653 of record NC_079231.1, on the reverse strand, counting down.
ACTGCAACTTTACACATAGAAAATTAATTTCTCATAATAAAACTAGACACATCTGTAAGAGCCACTCATACACAGATGGCAAGAGTGCAATGTGCGTCACTCTTGTTGTGAGGCAACACAAAATGTGACAACAAAGTTTGACACTGTCCACTAATGACAATAAAATATGGACACTGCCTGTTGTTACACTAGATGATCAGTTTACTAGCATTTATGTTTAAATGTTCGAACTTCGGGGTTGTTCAACCTTGGGAGGTCATCCCAGGTCGTCCTCTGTGTGGCGGTTACGTTCTCCTCGTGTCTGCGGTGGGTTTTCTCCGGGTGCTCCGGTTTCCCGCACCATCAAAAAGACATGCATGTTAGGGTTAATACTCCTGTCTGTGCCCCTGAGCAAGGCATGGCTAGACGAACTGGAGTTGGTCCCCGGGTGCTGCACGACAGCTGCCCACTGCTCCTAGCTACACGGCTAGGATGGGTTACATGCAGAGCATAATTTCCCTACGGGGATTCATAAAGTATATCAAAGTCAAAACAAAATCAAAAAATTCACTTATAACTGATCAGATCTTAGCCCCTCCTCTCAAGTCAGTTGATTGGCCAGTCGACCAGGAGGTGACACCGACAAGTGGTGCATTGTGGCTAAAGTGGAGACATGTTAAGCTTCAGGTGCCCCCACAAAACGCATCACTTCATAAATGCAAGGTGTGTTGCATGGAGGCATGGCATGTCTGCCACAACCACACCCTGAAACAACTGAAGAAGAGATGCAGGCTCATGTGAAGGGCATCGTATGTGATCACAGCCTCATACTGCTGTCAGGATCACAGTCAGGCTTCAGTGGCCAAGCATGCTTTTACATACGAGAATGTGTCTTCGGTTGTCATAACTCACAACGTACTTTACATACGTATACATTCATAGATACTTGCATACATGGACCCCTTCATGCACGGGTTTACCTGGGCTTGAGTCCCGGACCTCTGACTGAGGACCAGGGACCTCACGAGACATGAGCTTAAAAAAATGTTTAAAATGAAACGTGCCTGTTCAGAACAGGCCCATTGTTTGGCGAGAAAATGGAAAGACTACAGATGTAACACCCCTCCGCCCACAATGTGGATTGCAGTGGCAGAGTGGTGCTGTTCGTGTTTCTGCTAGGTGACTCCATGGTAAGTGAAGAAGTACAAGCAGCGAGTCAGAACACATGATGAACTTCACTGGAAACTTTACTGCTTCCTACTTCCCATGGAGGCTCAGGTCCTTTAGCGTCTGCAGTATAATGCTGCAGATGTTATACCAGTCTGTGGTGGCCAGCACCATCATCTTCGCTGGCAAAGAAGACAGACTGAAGAAGCTGGTGAGGAAGGCCAGCTTTGTGCTGGGAGTAAATCTGGACTCTAGCAACAGTGTCAGAGAAGAGGATGTTGACCAAAATATACAGTTCTTTTGAAAACTGCCACTACAGACATACAGTGCATCCGGAAAGTATTCACACCCCTTCACTTTCCCCACATTTTGTTATGTTACAGCCTTATTCCAAAATGGATTAAATTTATTTTTTTCTCATTAATCTACATACCATACCCCATAATGACAAAGTGAAAAAGGTTTTGTAGAAATTTTTGTAAATTTATTAAAAATAAAAAACTGAAATATACATAAGTATTCACACCCTTTGCTATGACACTCAAAATTGAGCTCAGGTTCATCTTGTTTCTACTGATCATCCTTGAGATGTTTCTACATCTTGATTGGAGTCCACCTGTAGTAAATTCAATTGATTAGACATGATTTGGAAAGGCACACACCTGTCTATATAAGGTCCCACTGTTGACAGTGCATGTCAGAGCAGAAACCAAGCCATGAAGTCAAAGGAATTGTCTGTGGACCTCCGAGACAGGATTGTATTGAGGCACAGATCTGGTGAAGGGTACAAAAAAATTTCTACAGCTTTGAAGGTCCCAAAGAGCACAGTGGTCTCCATCATTCGTAAATGGAAGAAGTTTGGATCCACCAGGACTCTTCCTAGAGCTGGCTGCCCAGCCAAACTGAGCAATCGGGGGAGAAGGACCTTGGTCAGGGAGGTGACCAAGAACCCAATGGTCACTCTGACAGGGCTCCAGCGTTCCTCTGTGGAGATGGGAGAACCTTCCAGAAGGACAACCATCTCTATAGTAACTCCACCAATCAGGCCTTTATGGTAGAGTGGCCAGATGGAAGCCTCTGCTCAGTAAAAGGCACATGACAGCCCACTTGGAGTATGCCAGAAAGCACCTAAACGACTCTAAGACCATGAGAAACAAGATTCTCTGGTCTGATGAAACCAAGATTGAACTCTTTGGCCTGAATGCCAAACGTCACGTCTGGAGGAAACCAGGCACCTCTCATCACTTTGCTAATACCATCTCTACAGTGAAGCATGGTGGTGGCAGCATCATGCTGTGGGGAAGTTTTTCAGCAGCAGGAACTGGGAGACTAGTCAGGATCGAGGAAAGATGAATGGAGCAAAGTACAGAGAGATCCTTGATGAAAACCTGCTCCAGAGCGCTCAGGACCTCAGACTGGGGCGAAGGTTTACCTTTCAACACAACAACGACCCTAAGCACACAGCCAAGACAACGAAGGAGTGGCTTCGGGACAAGTCTGTGAATGTCCTTGAGTGGCCCAGCCAGAGCCCAGACTTGAACCCCATTGAACATCTCTGGAAAGACCTGAAAATAGCTGTGCAGCGACGCTCCCCATCTAACCTTACAGAGCTCGAGAGGATCTGCAGAGAAGAATGGGAGAAATACCCCAAATATAGGTGTGCCAAGCTTGTAGCTTCATACCCAAGAAGATTGGGGCTGTAATCGCTGCCAAGGGTGCCTCAACCAAGTACTGAGCAAAGGGTGTGAATACTTATATACATGCAACATTTCAGTTTTTTATTTTTAATAAATTTGCAAAAATTTCTACAAAACTTTTTTTCACTTTGTCATTATGGGGTATTGTATCTAGATTGATGAGGGGGGAAAAAGGAATTTAATCCAGGCTGTAACATAAGGCTGTAACATAACAAAATGTGGGGAAAGTGAAGGGGTGTGAATACTTTCCGGATGCACTGTAGATACAAAACCTTCCTCTGCCACTCATATCAATGCCCAGTTCTTTCTAACAAACTCAACAGTGCCAGTGATGTGAGGCCTACATCCAGATCGCCATCTATGTGACTACATCAAGCCATTTAATAACGATACAAAACCTATCCCAAACCACTACCATTTTCATCTTTAAAGGCCACACGCACCGCTGACCTTGGAAACTAAAGCAGTTTTTAAATAAGAACAGTATCATAAAGGAGAGCAGAACCCAGCCACTGAGGATGCACAAGCCAGTGCATCCTTAGTGCCGGTCCCAAGCCCGGACAAATGGGGAGGGTTGCGTCAGGAAGGGCATCCGGCATAAAATCTTTGCCAAATCAAATATGCGGATCATAAATAAGACTGTTGATTGAGAAGTATAGAGAAGGCCAGAAAGAGTTGCATTGTGTCTTTGTAGATTTAGAGAAAGCTTATGACAGAGTGCCGAGAGAGGAGGTGTGGTATTGTATGAGGAAGTCAGGAGTTGCAGAGAAGTATGTAGGAGTGGTGCAGGATACGTATGACGGAAGTGTGACAATGGTGAGGTGTGCGGTTGGAATGACAGATGGGTTCAAGGTGGAGGTGGGATTACATCAAGGATCGGCTCTTAGCCCTTTCTTGTTTGCAATGGTGATGGACAGGTTGACGGACAAGATCAGGCAGGAGTCTCCATGGACGATGATGTTTGCGGATGACATTGTGATCTGTAGTGAGAGTAGGGTGCAGGGTGAGGAGAGCCTGGAGAGGTGGAGGTATGCACTGGAGAGAAGAGGAATGAAAGTCAGTAGGAGCAAGACGGAATACCTATGCGTGAATGAGAGAGAGGACAGTGGAATGGTCAGGATGCAAGGAGTGGAGGTGACAAAGGCATTTGAGTTTAAATACTTGGGGTCAACTGTCCAAAGTAATGGGGAGTGCAGTAGAGAGGTGAAAAAGAGAGTGCAGGCAGGTTGGAGTGGGTGGATAAGTGTGTCAGGAGTGATTTGCGACAGAAGGGTATCAGCAAGAGTTAAAGGGAAAGTTTACAAGATGGTTGTGAGACCAGCTATGTTATATGTTTTGGAGACAGTGGCACTGACGAAAAGACAGGAGGCGGAGCTGGAGGTGGCAGAGTTGAAGATGCTAAGATTTTCACTGGGAGTAACAAAGAAGGACAGGATTAGGAACGATTATATTAGAGGGACCGCTCAGGTTGGACGGTTTGGAGACAAAGCAAGAGAGGCAAGATTGAGATGGCTTGGACATGTGTGGAGGAGAGATGCTGAGTATATTGGGAGAAGGATGCTGAATATAGAGCTGCCAGGGAAGAGGAGAAGAGGAAGGCCAAAGAGGAGGTTTATGGATGTGGTGAGGGAAGACATGCAGGTGGCTGGTGTGACAGAGGAAGACGCAGAAGACAGGAAGAAATGGAAACGGATGATCCGCTGTGGCGACCCCTAACGGGAGCAGCCGAAAGTAGTAGTAGATCATAAAGGACAGCAGAGGCAACCAGAGACGACCAAAAAGATGACATTTTGAGAATGCTGTCAATCAATACTTTTTTCCAACTTCAATGTCTGTTGCCATGTAAAAGTGTATCTGGAGGACTAACCACTGGATATATAATACAAGTCTCAAAACTAAATTTTCTTTTAGAATGTGTTCATTACGTAAAGAAAAAATGGTTCTCAATTTTAGGCAATTTTACATCAATCTCAAGAGTATACTAAACATACATGTTCTGTATAAACAAATATAAAAAAGTGTGAAATGGTTGGGATGAGAGCCAGCACCTCCAAGTCTGAGGCCATGGTTCTCTACCAGAAAATAGTGGATTGCTCCCTCCGGGTTGGGGATGAGTTGTTGCCTCAAGTGAAGGAGTTCAAGTATCTCGGGGTCTTGTTCATGAGTGAGGGTAGGATGAAGCGGGAGATTGACAGACAGATTGGTGCAGCATCAGCAGTAATGCGGACATTGTACCGGATCGTTGTGGTGAAGAGGGAGCTGAGCTGGGAGGCAAAATTCTCAATTTACCAGTCAATCTTCGTTCCAACCCTCGCATATGGTCGTGAGCGTTGGGTAGTGACCGAAAGGGTGAGATCGTAGATACAAGTGGCTGAAATGAGTTTCCTCCACAGGGTGTCTGGGCTCAGTCTTAGAGATAGGGTGAGGAGCTCGGACATCTGGAGGGAGCTTGGAGTAGAGCCGCTGCTCTTTTGTGCGGAAAGGAGCCAGTTGAGGTGGTTTGGGCATCTGATCAGGGTGCGTCCTGGGCACCTTCCTTTGGAGGTTTTCCGGGCACATCCAACTGGGAGGAGACCCCAAGGTAGACCCAGAACTCGCTGGAGGGACTAAATTAATTAAATATTGCTACACATTTTTTCATTACTTCTGATTTACAAGCTGTTTTGGGTCGAGTTGCACTCCAGGTATTTTTCATTCAGTGAGCTACTGGCTTAGTAACCCTCCATGGGCTGAGAGGAGAGAAGTAAACAAACCGCTCATGAAACATTTACTGGTAGGGAAAATCCAGATGGACATTATAGATTCGAGCTGGAGTGTGACCCTAAATGACAGAAGGAAAATGAGACATCAGCTATCCAGCCAAGAAGCCAGCCGGATGTTTCAGAATGGTAAACTGAAATGGTGTTATATGGGCAGTGAGTTGATGGTACCAACTAATATAGTTAAGACAGCACTGTTACTTTGCTATCTTGACATCAGTCTTGCATCGCCAAACCTAAATCCAAACCACCTTAGGACTAAATCCAGGCGTCCCTGAATTGACTGGTAAATTGTGAAACTATGTGGCGCAGACAATAAAAGCATTTCACATGGACCACCTCGCTGTCAGCACCAGTGGTGTCACAGCGCGATGAAGTGGAAAAAATGCCGCGCAACACAAACTAATCTATTCATTCTCAAAACGTAATGTGAAATGATAATGAAGCAATAAAACCCTCGTGATGTTATTTGCTATAACACACAACCTCGCCATGCGTTGTTGAACATTTAAAGTGACACTGACATCAAAATCTGAAAATTCCTATTGATAGGCTATGTTCCAAGTTGGAATGTGACCACGGAGAAATTCAGTGGCCAAAACAGCGCGTCTATGGCCACTCGAGAGATCTGTGATTGACTGTAGATGGTGTCCAATGAAAAATTGTGCCGGTGGATATGTAGACACCAGTCAATTTGCATATAGGGTGTGTCCATAGCAAGATGCTGTAAAACCACAGAGAACCCGTTCTTTCACCCCCTCCTGCTAGCTACTTGGCTCGAGTTTGTGCTATTTTGTTGAGACTTTATCGATTTTGCTACGATATATTGCTATCTATCTATCTATCTATCTATCTATCTATCTATCTATCTATCTATCTATCTATCTAACAGTTATTTGTATCATCGAACATATTATTCGCAAAGTTGTATTGCACTGCCATGCCGTAGGCCTACCACCATGCCGTGATCGGATGTGAAATGCGTGGTCCCTGGGTGCCCGAGCACTGGTGCCAGCCCTGGCATTAGCCTTTTCTCCCTTCCGAGAGAAGGGAGATCGCTGAGACAGTGGTATGAAGCCATCGGGTTATGAGAAACGGATCTCTCCGAAAATGCAAAAGTGTGCAGTCTTATTTAATCTTTTTTTTTTCCCAATTGTATGTTTCAATTCGAATAAATGGACCTAAACAAACTGACAGGACGTGTAATCGGGGCAGGCTAGGCTAACTGCTAGCCCACGCAGAGCGGCAGTTCCGACAGTCATCCTGGCTGGCGTTTGTTCCCTTGGATAGTGATTTATTTATTTATTTGGATATATGCGTTAGTTTGAACAGGTGTGTTCTTGTACTTCTTGGATGTGGTTTTGTCTGTATGTTGCACTGCTGTGGGCTGTGTGAGCTGTGGGAAATGGCATTTTGTTTCACTTCATGTGCACAAGTACATGAGGTGAAATGACAAATAAAGTGTTCCTGGTTCCTGAAGATGTGAGATGAAAGCTCCAGTGAGGTGAGCATCTCCCAATGCTCTCCACTTGACTAATGGCCCACACTAATCCACAGCATGGAATGTGATTGTTGTAGCGCACCTGCTCAGCTGCCAGAATCTAGAAATCCAAACCGGGATTCCACTCCTAAAACTACCGCCCACGCAAACACCGACCCACACCCAAACGACCACCCAGGTGTAACGCCGTGCGTTTGGACCCAATCGCAGTGAAGAGGAGGAGGCAGTTGTTAAATACTAAGGCGCTTTACTGTACTCCGGAAAACATACAATAACCAAAAACCACTGCCAAACAGAGCAGGCAAGAATGCAAACACGAATTAACATAAAATACTAAACACACGAAACACTCGCTCACACAGAGGAGGCAGACAAGGGTTCAGGAGACACTGGCATCCGCAGGCCGACGCGAAGCTTTTCCAAGACTCCACGCGGTATCTCTGCAAAGCACCCCGTCAAATAGTCCCCAGCACAGGTGCACCCAGGCTAATCAAGGGCAGGTGCCACTCATGCTGGCCGACAGGGAGATGTCACACATGTTGGCTGCTGACCCTCTGGCCAGTGTTGTGTCAGTACCCCCCTCCCAGGGACGGATTCCAGATGTCCCAAAACAAAAAGGACCCAGCAGGACGGACAGAGGGGCCCAGGGGGAGGACGAATGGGGCCGATCGGACGGGCAACCAGGACGTAGGAGGCAGAGCTTCTCCGGCGGGCAGCCCGAGGGCTGGGGCCGATCGGAAGGGCAACCAGGATACAGGAGGCCGAGCATCTCTGGCAGGCGGCCCGTGGACTGGCGGGAGGGTGACCAGGCTTCGGAGGCGGCGGGACAGCCGCGAGGCAAACTGAAGAGCTCGCAGGCGGCAGGACGGCCGCGGGGCAAACTGAAGCGCTCGCAGGCGGCAGGACGGCCACAGGGCGGACTGAACTCGCAGGCGGTGGCGTGGCAGCCGCGGGGCCAACTGGACTCGGAGGCGGCGTGGCAGACGTGGGGCAGATGGGACTTGGAGGCGGCATGGCAGCCGCGGGGGAGAGGGAATGGAGGCGGCGTGGCAGCCGCAGGGCAGACGGGACTCGGAGGTGGCGTGGCAGCAGCGCGGCTAGCTGAACTCGGAGGCGGCGTGGCAGCCGCGGGGCAGATGGGACTAGGAGGCGGCGTGGCAGCCGTTCGTGGAGCAGGTTTCGGAAGCACCCGGGGACGCTGGGCCGCGGAGGCTCAGGGACGCTGGGCCGCGGATGCCCGGGGACGCTGGGCAGCCAAGCCCAACTGGTCGGGGTGGACTTAACCGACACAGGTGGCGCTGTCTGGGCAGGCAGCTGCTGCTGGAGAGCAGAGGTGTCGAGGCCGGTGATGGCGGCCATCATCTGCTGCCGTTGCGCTTTGATCTGCTGCAGCTGGGAGTGATCCACTCTCCGCTTCTGAAGCATGGGGCGGATCTCTTCCAAAGCACAGCAGATCGAGTGGATGCTCGCCTTCAGCGACTGGAGCTCTTTGCGCTCCTCGACCAGATCCGCACCCCGGGCGGCAACGGTGACGCGCAACTTCTCTAACTCTGCTGGGTCCATGTCTGGTCGAGTCTTGCTGTAACACCGTGCGTTTGGACCCAATCGCAGAGAAGAGGCAGAGGCAGTTGTTAAATACCAAGGCGCTTTACTGGACTCCAGAAAACATACTACAACCAAAAACCACTGCCAAACAGGGCAGGCAAAAATGCAAACACGATTTAACATAAAATACTAAACACACGAAACACTCTCTCACTCAGGAGGGCTCAGGAGACACGGGCATCCGCAGTTCCAAGACTCGACGAGGTATCTCTGCCAACCACCCCGTCAGAGTCCCCAGCACAGGTGCACCTAATCACAGGCCAATCAAGGGCAGGTGCCACTCATACTGGCCGGCAGGGAGATGTCACATCTGTTGGCTGCCGACCCTCTGGCCAGTGATCATGTCACCAGGAAGACAGTAGCCTATAGCTTTGAATTCATAAAACCACACATATTTCGGTTATGATTCAAACTCCCAATGTTAAAAAATGTGTTCAGAAAGGGCGTGTCAGTCTCTCTTTAACAGCTAGACAACATTGTCAAATGTCATCAGAGAAATGTGCCAAATATGGGCGTCTGGGTAGCGTAGCGGTCTCTTCTGTTGCCTACCAACATGTGGATCGCCGGTTCAAATCCCCGTGTTACCTCCAGCTTGGTCGGGCGTCTCTACAGTCACAATTGGCCGTGTCTGCAGGTTGGAAGCCGGATGTGGGTATATGCCCTGATTGTTGCACTAGTGCCTCCTCTGGTCAGTCGGGGTGCCTGTTTGGGGGAGGGGCAAGTGGGGGGAATAGCGTGATCCTCCCACACGCTATGTTACCCTGGTGAAACTCCTCACTGTCAGGTGAAAAGAAGCGGCTGATGACTCCACATGTATTGGAGGAGGCATGTGGTAGTCTGCAGCCCGCCCTGGATCAGCAGAGGGGGTGGAGCAGCGATTGGGACGGCTCAGAAGAGTGGGGTAATTGGCCAAGTACAATTGGGGAGATAAAGGGGTGGGGGAAAAAACCCCCAAAAAAGAAAAAGAAATGTGCCAAATAGGACAATTTCCTTGGTCAGAAACTTCATTGCCAAAATAAACCTCAGCCGTGTGTTTCTTTGATTTGCATCATGGGGACTACAATATAGCCACACAGGAGCCCCACACACCCCAACATTTTTTACATTGAAAACTGCTTTCTAATCTCTCCCTCCTATATTCTTCTAAGAGGTCACACTAAATGAAGATGAGGTTGTAGGCAGTCACCAAAACAGAGGGGTGGTTTGATGCAAATAATAGCTTACAGATAATTCGTCTTCTTCTTTCGGCTTGTTCTCCATTTTTTAGGGGTCGCCACAGCAGATTTGAAAGTTTCCATCGGTACCCTGTGAGGCCACAGCACCAATGCTGGTCAGTGTTAATCCAGATCTCGACTGATCTAGTATAGTCTTGTCAATTCGACTACTGATTATGCAAAACGTTACGTGGGATGCCCTTCCTGACATGACACTACCCCTATGGACGGTGCACAGGTAAAGCGCTGGACGCCATCCGAGTGTTCATGGACTTCCTGACACAACACTACCCCTATGGACGGGGCACAGGTAAAGCGCTGGATGCCATCCCAGTGTTCATAGACTTCTTGACACGACACCACCCCTATGGACGGGGTCACAGGTAAACCAAAGGAGTTGAATCAAGTGCAACTGGACTTGGTATATATCCGTGAAGACATTTCGCCTCTCATCCAAGAGGCTTCCTCAGTTCGTGCCTTTCTGACTAGACCAAGCTAGTCTGACTGGCTGGTGATGAGACTCAGAATTTATCCTCTTTGGAGTCGTTGTCAGAGCTATAGATGTCCATAGCTCTTTGTGTCCCGTTGTTTACCAACGCCAGTCGCTAACAGAGCCATAGATATGCGTGGCTCTCCTGTGCTCCGATGTCCAGCCGCGCCCGTCGCCATCGGAGCTATTGATTTGCATTTGTTTAGCAGCGACGGTCGTTGGGGGTGTTAGTTTCGACTTCATTATTCAGTGGTCATGAGAGTCGTTGGAGCCGTTAGTGACCGACTGTTGTTCTTGGAGGCTAGGCTTCTTGAGTCTCCTGGGTAGAGATGAAAGGATGGCATTGTAGGTGGGAGATAGGTGGTGTCGCAGACCTCCTCCTCTGTTGAGGGATGGTTTTTCCAGTTTCACATAGATGGCTTCCTTCACCCCTCTTTCAAACCATCTAGTATCTTCTCTGTCCAAAATGTGTACGTTGCTGTCCTCGATGGAGTGTGTCTTCTCCTTTAGGTGTAGATAGACTGCTGAGTCTTGTCCTGAGGAGTTTGGCCTTCTGTGTTGGGCCATCCGTTTGTGTAGTGGTTGTTTGGTTTCTCCTATGTATAGGTCAGTGCAATCCTCATTGCATTGTACAGCATACACCTGATTGCTGTTTTGGGTGTGTGGTACACGGTCTTTGGGATGAACCAGTCTTTGTCTGAGTGTGTTGCTGGGTTTGAAATATATCGGGATGTGGTGTTTGTTGAAAATTCTCCTGAGTTTCTCGGAGACCCCAGAAACATATGGGATGACTGTGCTATTCCTTCTGTTCCTTTTCTCCTCGTTGCTCACCTGGTTGGTCTTTTTGGAACGCGTTGCAGTTTTCACAAAGGTCCAACTGGGGTAGCCGCAGGTTTTTAAAGCTCCCCTTAGGTGTTTGTGTTCTTCTCGTTGGGCCTGAGTGCTGCTGAGCACATGGTCAGCTCTGTGTTGCAGAGTTCTGATGACGCCCAGTTTGTGTTCCAGAGGGTGGTGTGAGTCGAAAAGTAGATATTGGTCTGTGTGTGTAGGTTTCCTGTAAACCCCAATGTGGAGGCTCCTGTCTTCCCCAATGTGGACGTCACAGTCCAAGAAGGGCAAACTGTTGTTCTTTACGTCTTCCCTTGTGAACTTAATGTTCTTGTCCACTGAGCTGATGTGTTTGGTAAATGTTTGCACCTATGGTGTTTGGATTTTGACCCATGTGTCGTCCACATATCTGAACCAGTGGCTCGGAGGTGTTCCTCTTAAGGAGTTCAGGGCCCTGTGTTCTACCTTTTCCATATATAAGTTGGCCACAATGGGTGATACTGGTGAGCCCATTGCACAGCTGTGTTTCTGTCTGTAAATCTGGCCCCTGAATTGGAAATATGTAGTGTTCAGGCAAAGGTCCAGTAGTTGGCAAATCTGGTCTGGGCTGAGGTTGGTCCTATTGTGGAGGGTGTCGTCCCATAGCAAACGTTGCCTCACAGTTTCCAAAGCCTCCATGGTTGGGATGCAAGTGAATAATGAGGTCACACGTCGTAGGTTTCATCCGGTTCCAGTTTTACGCCTTGGACCTTGCCCATGAAGTCAATGGAGTTTTGGATATGGTGAGGTGTTTCGCCCACTAAAGGGTCAAGATGTTGGCTATATGTTTGGCAATGTTGTACGTGACCGAGTTTATGCTGCTGATGATGGGCCTGAGGGGGGTTCCATCTTTATGGATCTTAGGGAGTCCATATATGCATGGAATGTTGTCTTGTGGGTAGAGACGGTGGCATTGTATCCGATCAATGGTTCCTCCTTTCTGTAGTTTCTGTACGTACTCTATTATTCTTCTCTTGTAACCACTAGTAGGATCACGTCTCAGATGTTCATAGGTGTCGGTGTCGCTGAGTAATGACGTGATCTTGGCGTGGTAGTCTGTTGTGTTGAGGATAACCGTGCATCTCCCCTTATCTGCTGGAAGGACAGTGATGTTTTCATCCTTGCTCAGGGCTGTTATGGCTTTCCTTTCCTCCATGGTTAGGTTGGAAGGAGGGAGTTTCACATTGGACAGAGCTGCTAATACCTTTAACCTAAACTGTTCCGCCTCGGTTTCCCTTAGATTGTTTTTTCTTATAGCTGATTCTGTGGATGTGATGAGGTCAACTATAGGTAGTTGTTTGGGTGTCATGGTGAAGTTCAGTCCTTTGGCTAAGACCTCCTTCTCTGATTGGGAAAGTACCTTGTCCGACAGATTCTTGATCCATCTGTTCTGCGTTCCGTTTTGTGTGGGATGTTCAGTCTTTTGTCTCCAGGTAAGTATAACTGCTTGGCTAGTGTTGTCTGTTCGTCGCTGTAAGTTTTGAAACTTCCTTGTCTTCCTTTCTTTGGTTTTGTGGTGTTGAGATAGTTGGGCTTTCTTGGTGAAATCAGTGATCCTCTCCAAGACTGCACCAGGCAAGTGGGATGTTATTTGCTGGAGTAGTTGGTCAGATTTCTCCTTCAGCCCTTCAATAGTGAAATGGACCTGTCTCACTCTTTCATTCAGGAGTTGATTCTGTGCCTTCTCTATGATTCTGTCTGCTCTATGTCCTTTCATTGTGGTACACAGGCGCAGGCCAGTGGGTATGAGCCTGTGTTGTCTGCATCTCAGATTGAATCGCAAGTGGTTTCTGTAGTCTGCAATCTTCAGAGCCATTCTTTCATATTCCCTCACCATTTTAAGGGTGTCAGACCCAAATTGTTCCGCAACATGTCTGTGAATGTTCTCATTCATCCAGGTCATGGTTATCCAAAGGAGTTGAATCAAGTGGAACTGGACTTGGTAGATATCCGTGAAGACGTTTCGCCTCTCATCCAAGAGGCTTCCTCATTTCGTGCCTTTCTGACTAGACCAAGCTAGTCTGACTGGCTGGTGATGAGACTCAGAATTTATCCTCTTTGGAGTCGTTGAAGAACACAACCACCTGAGGGGAGCTTTAAAAACCTGCGGCTACCCCAGTTGGACCTTTGTGAAAACTGCAACACGTTCCAAAAAGACCAACCAGGTGAGCAACGAGGAGAAAAGGAACAGAAGGAATAGCACAGTCATCCCGTATGTTTCTGGGGTCTCCGAGAAACTCAGGAGAATTTTCAACAAATACCGCATCTCGGTATACTTCAAACCCAGCAACACACTCTGACAAAGACTGGTTCATCCCAAAGACAGTGTACCACACACCCAAAAAAGCAATCTGGTGTATGATGTACAATGCAATGAGGATTGCACTGACTTATACATAAGAGAAACCAAACAACCACTACACAAACGGATGGCCCAACACAGAAGGCCAAACTCCTCAGGACAAGACTCAGCAGTCTATCTACACCTAAAGGAGAAGACACACTCCTTCGAGGACAGCAACGTACACATTTTGGACAGATGGTTTGAAAGAGGGGTGAAGGAAGCCATCTATGTGAAACTGGAAAAACCACCCCTCAACAGAGGAGAAGGTCTGCGACACCACCTATGTCCCACCTACAATGCCGTCCTTTCATCTCTACTCAGGAGACTCAAGAAGCCTAGCCTCCAAGAACAACAGTCGTCACTAATGGCTCCAACGACTCTCATGACCACTGAATAATGAAGTCGAAACTAACACCCCCAACGACCGTCGCTGCTAAATAAATGCAAATCAATAGTTCCGATGGCGACGGGCGCGGCTGGACAACGGAGCACAGGAGAGCCACGCATATCTATGGCTCCGATAACGACGGACGCGGCCAAACATCGGTACACAAAAGAGCCACTCATATCTATGGCTCTGTTAGCAACGGGCGTTGGTAAACAACGGGACACAAAGAGCCATGGACATCTATAGCTCTGACAACGACTCCAAAGAGGATAAATTCTGAGTCTCATCACCAGCCAGTCAGACTAGCTTGGTCTAGTCAGAAAGGCACGAACTGAGGAAGCCTCTTGGATGAGAGGCGAAATGTCTTCACGGATATATACCAAGTCCAGTTGCACTTGATTCAACTCCTTTGGATAACCATGACCTGGATAAATGAGAACATTCACAGACAGGTCACAGGTTAAGCGCTGGACGCCATCCCAGTGTTCATGGACTTCCTGACACAACACTACCCCTATGGACGGGGTCACAGGTAAAGCGCTGGACGCCATCCCAGTGTTCACGGACTTCCTGACACAACACTACCCCTATGGACGGGGCACAGGTAAAGCGCTGGACGCCATCCCAGTGTTCATAGAATTCCTGACACGACACTACCCCTATGGACGGGGTCGCAGGTAAGCACTGGACGCCATCCCAGTGTTCATACACTTCCTGACATGACACTACCCTTATGGACGGGGCACAGGTAAAGAGCTGGACGCCATCCCAGTGTTCATGGACTTCCTGACACGACACTACCCCTATGGATGGGGTCACAGGTAAAGCGCTGGACGCCATCCCAGTGTTCACAGACTTCCTGACACAACACTACTCCTTTGGACGAGGCACAGGTAAAGCGCTGGACGCCATCCCAATGTTCATAGACTTCCTGACACGACACTACCCCTATGGATGGGGTCACAGGTAAAGCGCTGGACGCCATCCCAGTGTTCACGGACTTCCTGACACAACACTACTTCTATGGACGAGGCACAGGTAAAGCGCTGGACGCCATCCCAGTGTTCATAGACTTCCTGACACGACACTACCCCTATGGACGGGGTCACAGGTAAAGCGCTGGAGGCCATCCCAGTGTTCACGGACTTCCTGACACAACACTACCCCTATGGACGGGGTCACAGGTAAAGCGCTGGACGCCACCCCAGTGTTCATGGACTTGCACCCATGCCTGTCGCCACAGGTTAAAGATGATTGGGTGTATTAAAACGAGTTGTCATGCGACAAGACATGGAGGGAGAATTCAAAACATCTTGCAAAATAGGAAATGTCATTTCTTCGTAGATGTTTAAAACTAATTAAACACATAAAAACCATTTTTCGTTTCATTGTTGCATAAATTCTGTATGAGAACATAAGAAAAATCACTGTAAAACAATTCAGGCTCTTTAAGGTTGCATTCTCAAGTTACAAAATGTACCCATCTACCTGTCTGTCAGTCAGTCAGTCAGTCCGTCTTTTTGTTGTTGCTTTTGTTTACCTGCTTGGGGATGATATCAGGCAGGTCCTGTCGGCATGCTGAAGACGGCACACACCCACTGCTGCTGCCTTTCTGTTCTGACTCCAGCTCAGAGTCACAGTCTGTTGAAGCACTGTCTTTCCTTCTCTTCCTCGTCTTCCTCTTCCTTGAATAATGTCCCTTGTGGCATCTGGACTTGCCCTCACCACCTGGGAAAACAGCATTCATCTTATTCAGATGCTACGATGGACAGCCAACACATCTAAAGGAAAGAGAGGTGCAGCTTTGCAAATAACCCAGCCCACCGCTGTTGGTTATATCAGTATTACCATTGCAGGACACTTATTCTGGAGCTCACTGGGAGCCCACTAGCTAAGTCTACTTATTTCAAAGATCTGTTAACTGGAGTCATGTAAAACAACGAAACGAGCCATTTACTAGGCTGTTTGAATCATTACTGGTCTCCCAAAGACATTTTGGTCTCCCAAGACAAAAATGGAGACCCACATTTGGAGGAGGCATGTGATACTCTGTAGACCTCCCCCGATCAGCAGAGGGGGTGGAGCAGCAACCAGGACAACTCGGAAGAGTGGGGTAATTGGCCAAGTGCAATTGGGGAGAATTTTTTTTTTCCTACTGGCTACCATCAGCCCAACAACCAATGATTGCTGATATACCCCCCCACCCAGTGTGTCAGCCATTTTCAGTGAATGCCAACATGGAGTAGCTGGTTGTGAAAAAGAACACTCATTTTGGAATCATTTTGGTCTTGGGAGACCAAAATGTCTTTGGGAGATGTAGGTCTCCATGGTGAGGTCTCCATGGAGACCTACATCTGGCTTCCCACCCGCAGACACGGCCATTGTGTCTGTAGGGACGCCCGACCAAACCGGAGGTAACATGGGGATTCAAACCGCGGTCCCCATGTTGGTAGACAACGGAATAGACCGCGACACTACCCTGATGCCCTTAAGACAGTGGTTTTCAAACTTTTTGTGCCCACGGCACATCAAAGGGCAAACCAAAATCTTAAGGCACACCTGTATTCATATCACCTGTGTTCATAGTACATGTACTCATATCAAGTGTATTCATATCACCTGTGTTCATAACACCTGTATTCATATCACCGTGTTCATATTACCTGTATTCATATCACCTGTGTTCATATCACCTGAATTCATATCACCTGTGTTCATATCACCTGTGTTCATAGTACATGTACTCATATCACCTGCGTTCATATCACCTGTGTTCATATCACCTGTGTTCATAGTTCATGCACTCATATCACCTGTGTTCACATCACCTGTGTTCATATCACCTGTGTTTATATCACCTGTATTCATATCACCCGTGTTCCTAGTGCATGTACTCATATCACCTGTGTTCATAGTGCATGTACTCATATCACCTGTATTCATATCACCTGTGTTCATAGCACCTGTGTTCATATCACCTGTATTCATAGCACCTGTGCTCATATCACCTGAATTCATATCACCTGTGTTCATATCATCTGTATTCACATCACCTGTATTCATATCACCTGTGTTCATAGCACCTGTGCTCATATCACCTGTATTCATATCACCTGTGTTTATATCACCTGGATTCATATCACCTGTGTTTCTATCACCTGTGTTCCTAGCACCTGTATTCATATCACCAGTGTTCATATCACCTATGTTCATAACACCTGTGTTCATATCACCTGTGTTCATATCACCTGTGTTCATAGCACCTGTGTTCATATCACCTGTATTAATATCACCTGTTGTACTGCTACACCCAATGTGACTCTTGTCTTATACTAGGTTTTAACAGCCAGCTACACTCTCCCTTGCATCATATCCTCCAAGGAACAGCCAAGTGTTGTATATCAACGGGATTTAACAACAAAGAACTGTGAAAAGATATTGCCACTCAAAGGGGTAGAAACTATGTGATGGCTAATGATGGAGCATAAATTTTGCTGCACTGAAGACACAACATTTTCTTTGTCGGCACAGGAAAAGGAAGTAGCTGAAACTGCAGTACTTAACTATACCACTAGAAGGCAAAAGACTCTAAAGAGAATGGAACTATGCCCGTAGTGGCAGGGAGGCTCGAAAAATAGAGGAAATCGTTCCATTACACGCCCCGTCTGGCATTATTTAAAATGCCACAATAAACATTTACATAATCTAATCTTCTGGAGACAAGAGAAGAATACACTCTGAGATGGGTCTGGAGAAAGTCTTAGTAGTCTTGTGACGGGTAAGCTTGACCTCCACTTTCCTGACTACTCCATCTTTGCTTGGGAGAGCCTTCACAACAACACCCGTTAGCCGTTAATTTCTTCTTATTTGCTTATCCTTCAGAAGAACAATGTCCCCTTCCTTCAGGTTTGGCCTATTTAGCTGCAACTTTTGACATCTCTGAAGTGTATTGAGATACTCTTCCTGCCATCGAGCCTAGAAGGTGTCAGCAAGAACTTGAACGTTTTTCCATTGATGCTTAAACAAGTCACATTGCTGAAGTCTCCAGGGGGAGGTAAGGCTACACCAAACTTCTAGGTGAGGAGAGCTGCATGGGTCAGGATCAGAGGTACTTCTGGGTCAGAGGAGACAGGCACTAGAGGTCTTGCATTAATAATAGCTGTGACTTCAGCCATTAACATTTTCAGAAACTCATGAGTCAGCCTAGAGTGTCCAGCTTGTAGGAGCATTGAGTCAAGGATGCACCGTGCAATACCTATCATGCGCTCCCAAGCGCCACCCATGCGAGATGAATGGGGTGGGTTGAACACCCAAGAACATCTCTGGTCGAGTAGGTAGTCTTCCACACTCGTCTCACCAGGACTCAGAGGATCCAGCTTCAGTTCCCTGGACGCACCGACAAAGTTGGTCCCACAGTCAGACCGCAGCTGCTTAACAGGACCTCTGATCATGAAGAATCTGCAAAGTGCATTGATGAAGCTAGAGGAGCTCATAGTTTCAATCACCTCGATATGAACAGTTCTAGTGGACATGCACATAAAGAGAACCGCCCATCACTTACTATTGGCTTGTCCACCTTTCGTACGGCATGCAATGACCTGCCATGTTCCGAAAACATCAAGGCCAACATAAGAAAATGGAGGATCAATCTATAAGCGCTCAGCAGGTAAGTCTGTCATGATTTGCTGCGCCGTTCTGCCTCGTAGGTTCCTGCAAGTCACGCATCTGTTTATACTGCTGCTGATAGCTCTCTTTCCTCTTACTACCCATAAACCACTTGCTCTTACAGCTCCCTCAGTTAGGTGTCTTCCCTGATGCTTTACGGCTGCAAGATGGTGATGGGTGAGCAGTGTGGCGATGTGATGCTTGCCTGGGATTAGAAGAGGGTTGACTTCATGTCTCAGAAACTTCGACTCTGTAAGGCGTCCTCCTACCCGTAGTAGACCATTGTCATCCACGATTGGGTGAAGGTTGAGGAGGAAACTGTTAGATGGTAAGTCTCGTTTTGCCATGATGCATTTAATTTATTTTGCATATGTTTCACATTGGACACATCTGATGACTGGGTTCTGCTTGGGTCAAGTCTTCATCTGTGAAACTTGTCTTACAGCGGTGCCAGTCTGCAAAACTGATTTCATCTTTGGACTTGATGGAGCTGTGAGAAATGTGATGAAGATGGGCTACAGCTTTGATGAGGGTGGTCCACTGTGAGAACCGCTCAAAGCATGCTGAACCCAAATGATTATAGACACTGTAGTGGCAAGTACTGTCACGTTAGAGCAAATTTCAACATCGGACTCTAGGTCGATGAGTTCAAATGGGCCTTCTTCAGGGGTGTTAATCTCAGGCTGCAGAAGGAATGCTTGACCATACAGCCATGTGGTACTGGCAAGGTTCCCTGCTGCCATAGACCGAGAGCTATGATCAGCGGGGTTGTTCTCCGTTGAAGCGTACCTCCACTGGTCTGGTAGAAAAGATTGCTTAATTCTCTGTACACGATTATTGACATATACATAGAATCTTCTGTTCTGATTGTTGATGTATCCTACCACTTTGCTGTCAGTGTAGAATGTAGTTCTGTCTACCTTCATGCCGAGTTCTTCTGTGAGGAGCTCTGACAATTCCACAGCAAGCACAGCGGCAAAGAGCTCCAGTCTGGGAATGGTGAGCTCTGGCACTGGAGCCAGCTTGGTCTTACCCAGAATGAAGCCGACTTCACTGTGGCCATCTTGATGTGTGACTTTTAGGTAAGCCACTGCAGCTATAGCCTTGACTGAGGCATCAGAAAATACACAAAGCTCAGTAGCTTTGGCTTGTGCAATGGAGAAGGATACATAAGTGAGAGGAACATGCAGCACCTGAAGATCCTGTAGCGAATCTTGCCATCTTCTCCAGTCATCATACATGTGCTGGGGCAGGGGGCTATCCCACTCAAGGTCACTGTTAGAAAGCTCTCTGAGAATGAGTCTTCCTTTGATAGTCACAGGGGTAAGGAAGCCTAGAGGATCGAACATACTGTTGACTGTTGATAACACCCCACAGCGTGTGAAGGGCTTCTGGCTCTGAGGAATGTGGAAAGTAAACATATCAGACATCATGTTCCAACTCACTCCCAAGCTGCGCTGGACAGGAAGCTCGTCTGCAGAGTAATCCAGGTCTTTGATTTCCTTGGCCATCTCTTCTGGGAGGAAAGCATTCACCACTTCCACTCTGTTGGTGACGATCTTATGGACGCGCAGGCTGGAGAGTGCAAGCATGTTTTGAGCTCTATGTAGGACATCGATGGCCTCAGCTTCAGTAGGAAAGGACTTCAGTGCGTTGTCGACATAGAAGTCCCATTCAATGAACTGTCGTGCCTCACTACCGTATTCAACTTCTGCCTCTCTTGCTGCCATTCTCAGCCTGAAGATCGCCACTGCTGGGGAAGGACTACTACCGAAGACATGGACTCTCATGCAGTAGTCTACCACATCTTTGCTGAGGTCGTTGTCCTGATACCAGAGAAAGCGAAGAAAATATTTGCAATCTTCCTGAACATCAAAACAGTAGAACATCTGCTCTATGTCTGCTGTGACAGCAACAGGTTCCTTTCGGAAGCAGAGAAGCACACCCAAAAGGGTATTGTTGAGGTCTGGCCCCAAAAGCTGCACGTCGTTGAGAGACACTCCATTAAACTGTACACTCGAGTCAAAAACACCACATGAATTTTACCAGGAATCTGTGGATGGTAGACACCGAAAGTGGGAAGCTGCCATCTCTCTTTACCTTTGTCACAAGGTGGTACCAGCTCTGCATGATTGTTATCGAGCATTTTCTGCGTGAACTTGACAAATCGTGCTCTCATGTCTTCCTTCTTGTCCAGCTGGCGTTGAAGAGACATAAGCCGCTTGTAGGCATAGGGTCTGTTGTCTGGGAGTAGACGTCTGGGGCTACAAAACGGTAAAGGGGCAACCCAACTGTTATTTTCATCTTTGAAGACGCCTTCCATCTTCTTCAGAAAGAGCACGTCTTGGACAGATGGTGCAAGCTGGTTGTCGGTATCAGTGCAGTGAAAGACAGTCTCTGCTAAACTCTCTGCAGTGGGTCTTGAGTATGGGCTTGAAGTTTGAAGTTGATGGGGAGCGGCTTTCGAGTAACTCAGATTGAAGTTCTCCTTCACATTGATGCGGCTGTCACAGGGGTTAAAAGACTTGGGTGTCCATTATCTAACACATGCATTTTTAGTGCACTCACTTCAGTTGGCTTGTGAGCACTGCCAAGGCACACATCGCCTATGATAACCCAGCCCAGGTCGAGCCTCTGTGCGTATGGGTCATTGTCTCTGCCACTGAGCTGCTTTCTCACCTTGTGAGCTCTCAGAAAGTTCCGTCCAATGAGCAGGAGGATGTCTGCATCTAGGTCGAGGGGCAGTATCTTAGCAGCTATTGACCTCAGATGGCAGTGGTGTAGTGCGGCTTCACGAGTGGGTATTTCTTCCCTGTTGATAGGGATAGCATTCCACTCAATGAGCGTAGGGAGAGGAAAACTCATTTTCCTATCTACTGACTCTATTGTGTAGCCAAAAGCTCTTCTACCTGACGTTTCTACTACGCCAGCACAGGTCTTCATGGTATGGTTCAACTATGCTTTGAATGTCAAACATGTCAAAAAACTCTTTGCAAGGGACAAATTACTTTGGTCGTCCACAATTGCGTACATCTTTTTGCTGTTGTGTCGCTGACCTTCAGGGAAGACATGCACAAGGCAAATCTTCGAGCAGGATTTTCCTGTGAATCCATTTCCACATACCTTTGTACACATTGCTGTAACATCCAGCTTTGATGAGCTTGCTTCCTCCCCGCCATGCTCTTTAGGGGAAGACAGGGGCTCGGTTGTCTGTGGTACTGGGTCAGAGTGAAGAGCTACCAAGTGCCTCTCACTCTCACACTCCACACACCTGATGGTAACATTACAGTGCTTTGCCTGGTGACTGGTGGATGCAAGGCAACGGTAGCAGATGTTATTGTCTGTGATGAACTTCTGTCTTCAAGCAGCATCATCCTGAAACCTCTACATCTTTTCAGTGGGTGCGGCTTGTGATGTATAGGACAGTGTCTGCTTAGATCTTCAACTACCCTTTCTACTTTTGTGGTTACCTCTGCTGACACGTCTGTCTTGTGCACTGTAACGGATGGCCTTCTGTTCCAATTACCCTGGGGCTTTTCTTTCTTGAAGCTGACAGAGGAGATAGAAGTTGTTGTAAAGCTTGGGTCATTCATTGCTCTGGCTTCTTTCTACACAAACTCAGAAAAACAGAGAAAGGTGGGAAGGCCACTCTATGCTCTTCTTTAAATCTTGACCCAACTGTTGTCCACATTTCTTGGAGGTGAAAGGGTAGCTTCTCCACAATTGGACCTACTCCCCTGGCTGTGTCGAGGTAACTTAAACCAGGTAAATATCCATCTAGCTTTGAAGCTGACAGTTCTAAGAGCAAGTCTGTTATCTCGCGGAACTTGTGAGGTTCTTTGCTGGGGAGCTTTGGGAAGTTCTCTATTCTAGAGAACAATGCTCTTTCTATTGCCTCTGTTGAGCCATAGCATTCTTCGAGTCTTGTGATAATTCTCCGGCTTGTCATCAAACTTAGTCAATCCTCCAGTTACCTGCTGGCTCTTTGCTAGAAACCTGGCAAGGTCACTGGTGGAGTTGTCAGTAGGTGCAAGGTTTGGGTTACACCTCCACTGTGGTTGTGGCTCGCTGTAGGAAAGACATTGTTGAAGTGTATCTCTTTGCAGCGCCGGTTTAATCCCCTCTGGTGGTGATGAGTGGTATTGATTTGGATCTTGCCTGAACTAAGATGTGAACTCTGGTGAAAGTTTCACTTGTTTTTGCTGAGGGGTGATGTCATCATGCTGAGTGGACATGTCTTTCCGTCTTTGAGTGAGCTCAGTGTAGTTGCTTGAGTGTTCATTTATGCACTCACTCACTTTCTGCTCTGGGGTTACTTAGATGGGCAAGAACTCTAACTCTTCACTTTGCTCTGCCATAAGCTGAGCAGCTGCAGGCTGCATTACCTCTGTTGGCCATGAAAGCGTCAGCTTCTTTCTCTAATTTAATGTTCATTTCTTTGTCAGCGTAGGCTGCTCTGGCTTTAGCAGCCTGTGCTTCAACCAGTGCTAGTGCTGCTGCCATACTGGCTCTAGCTGATGCAGACGATCTATTCGAAGACCCTGCTGACGATCTAACACTCAGCTTTCTTGAAGATTTTGAGGACTTTAAGGAGTGAGAGGAGAGTGACTTATTCTCCTCACTGTCTTGACCTTGAGCCTCTAAATTTTCCATTATGTCGATGAGTGCTTGACTTGAAAAGGCTTTGTCAGTTACTGACCTCTGGCTGCCATGTCAGAGTCCGACAGCTAGTTGATGTCCCGCGCAGAGTGCTATCTTTTCACTGTACTGCTACACCCAATGTGACTCTTGTACTATATAAGGTTTTAAACTCTCCCTTGCATACAAAGGAGTTGAATCAAGTGCAACTGGACTTAGTATATATCCGTGAAGACATTTCGCCTCTCATCCAAGAGGCTTCCTCAGTTCGTGCCTTTCTGACTAGACCAAGCTAGTCTGACTGGCTGGTGATGAGACTCAGAATTTATCCTCTTTGGAGTCGTTGTCAGAGCTATAGATGTCCATGGCTCTTTGTGTTCCGATGTTTACCAATGCCCGTCGCTAACAGAGCCATAGATATGAGTGGCTCCTTTGTGTACTGATGTTTGGCTGCGCCCGTCGTTATCAGAGCTATTGATATGCGTGGCTCTACTGTGCTCCGATGTCCAGCCGGGCCCGTCGCCATCGGAGCTATTGATTTGCATTTGTTTAGCAGCGACGGTCGTTGGGGGTTTTAGTTTCGACTTCATTATTCAATGGTCATGAGAGTCGTTGGAGCTGTTAGTGACCGACTGTTGTTCTTGGAGGCTAAGCTTCTTGAGTCTCCTGGGTAGAGATGAAAGGACGGCATTGTAAGTGGGAGATAGGTGGTGTCGCAGACCTTCTCCTCTGTTGAGGGATGGTTTTTCCAGTTTTGCATAGATGGCTTCCTTCACCCCTCTTTCAAACCATCTATCTTCTCTGTCCAAAATGTGTACGTTGCTGTCCTCGAAGGAGTGTGTCTTCTCCTTTAGGTGTAGATAGACTGCTGAGTCTTGTCCTGAGGAGTTTGGCCTTCTGTGTTGGGTTTGTGTAGTGGTTGCTTGGTTTCTCCTATGTATAAGTCAGTGCAATCCTCATTGCATTGTACAGCATACACCAGATTGCTTTTTTGGGTGTGTGGTACACGGTCTTTGGGATGAACCAGTCTTTGTCGGAGTGTGTTGCTGGGTTTGAAGTATACCGGGATGCGGTGTTTGTTGAAAATTCTCCTGAGTTTCTCGGAGACCCCAGAAACATACGGGATGACTGTGCTATTCCTTCTGTTCCTTTTCTCCTCGTCGCTCACCCGGTTGGTCTTTTTAGAACGTGTTGCAGTTTTCACAAAGGTTCAACTGGGGTGGCCGGAGGTTTTTAAAGCTCCCCTCAGGTGTTTGTGTTCTTCTCATTGGGCCTGAGTGCTGCTGGACACATTGTCAACTCTGTGTTGCAGAGCTCTGATGATGTCCAGTTTGTGTTCTAGAGGGTGGTGTGAGTCGAAATATTGGTCTGTGTTTGTAGGTTCCTGTGAACCCCAATGTGGAGCTCCTGTCTTCCCCAATGTGGACGTCACACTGTTGTTCTTTACGTCTTCCCTTGTGAACTTAATGTTCTCCCTTGCATCATATCCTTCAAGGAACAGCCCAGTGTTGTATATGGACGAGATTTAAAAACAAAGTGTGAAAAAATATTGCCACTCAAAGGGGTAGAGACTAGGTGATAGCTAATGATGGCGCATAAATATTGCTGCACTGAAGACACATTTTCTTTGTTGTCACAGGAAAAGGAAGTAGCTGAAACTGCAGTACTTAATGATGCCACTAGAAGGCAAAAGACTCTAAAGATAATGGAACTATGCCCTTAGTGACAGGAGCCTCTAAAAATAAAGGAAACCATTCCATTACACCTGTGCTCATATCACCTGTATTCATACCACCTGTGTTCATATCACCTGTGCTCATACCACTTGTGTTCATATCTGTGCCAAATAGCTTCTATAACATGTTACATTACATTAGATTACATTACAGTCATTTAGCCGATGCTTTTATCCAAAGCGACTTACAATAAGTGCATTTAACGTAGGAAATCATGAGAACTACTAGTCATCAGAGGTCATAAGTGCATCTAAACAAGCATCTAAGACCAAAACCAGTGCTAAAGTGCAAGTGCAAGAAAGAGATTTTTTTTTAATGAGTGAATACAATAAGTGCTAAGAACAAGTAACAGGGTAGTAGTTCTTAAAGAGGTGAGTTTTCAACCTGCGCCGAAAGATGGGCAGCGACTCCGCTGTCCTGACATCAGTGGGGAGTTCATTCCACCACTGTGGGGCCAGGACAGAAAAGAGTCGCGACCGAGTCGATCGGCAGCAAGGGCCTCTGAGCGACGGAGCAACCAGGCGTCCCGAGGCAGCAGAGCGAAGTGGTCGGGGAGGGTGTAGGGCTTGACCATGGCCTGGAGATAGGCAGGCGCTGTTCCTTTCACTGCCCTGTAGGCTAGCACCAGAGTCTTAAACTGGATGCGAGCAGCTACTGGGAGCCAGTGTAGGGACATGAAAAGGGGAGAACTTAGGGCGGTTGAACACCAGAAGAGCTGCAGCTTTCTGAACTAGCTCCAGAGGTCTGATGGCCAACACCGGGATGCCAGCAAGGAGGAAGTTGCCATAGTCCAGTCACGAGATGACCAGAGCCTGGATGAGCACCTGTGCCATCTCGTCGGTGAGGAATGGGCAAATCCTCCTGATGTTATAGAGGAGAAATCTGCAGGAGCGAGCAACTGATGCAACGTTTGCAGCAAACGAGAGTTGGGCGTCCAGGATCACACCCAGATTCCTCACAGTCCGATTTGGTGTCACCACGGTGTTGTCAATGGTGATGGCCAGGTCTCGGTGTGGGCAACCTTTCCCCGGGAGGAACATCAGATCTGTCTTGTCCAGATTGAGCTTCAGGTGGTGTGTCGCCATCCACTCCGAGATGTCAGTGAAGCACGCAGCAATGCGTGTCTCTACTTGTGTGTCAGAGGGAGGAAAGGACAAGATCAGCTGGGTGTCATCGGCATAACAATGGTAAGAGAAGTCATGCGAGCGAATAACAGAACCCAGGGATGTTGTGTACAGGCAGTAAAGGAGAGGACCCAGAACCGAACCCTGTGGAACGCCTGGAGATCCCCTCCATGTCACCTGGCAGGGGCGACCCGTCAGGTAGGTTGCGAACATTGAGAGTGCGGAGCCTGTGACACCCAGCCCCTCAAGGGTAGAGAGGAGGAACTGGTGGTTCACTATGTCAAACGCAGCTGACAGGTCCAGGAGTATCAGGACAGAGGAGAGAGAGTTTGCTCACGTAGAGCGCAGCGATTCTGTCACTGCAAGGAGGGCCGTCTCTATCGAGTGACCCACCCTGAACCCAGACTGGTTAGGGTCCAAGAGGTTGTTCTGGTGGAGGTACAAAGAAAGTTGGTTAAAGACAGCACGTTCAAGAATTTTGGATAGAAAGGGTAGAAGGGAAACTGATCTGTAGTTTTTGACATTAGAGGGGTTAAGTGTTAGTTTCTGGAGAAGAGGGGTGACTCTAGCAGTCTTGAAGGCAGATGGAAAGCTTCCTGCCTGGAGGGAGGTTTTGATGAGGTGGGTTAGATAGGGAAGGAGTTCAGGTGCTATAAACTGAAGAAGAGGGGAGGGGATCGGGTCAAGGGAACAAGTGGTGGGGTGACTGGATGTGATGAGGTTTAGAACCTCGTTGGGGGAGAGGGGAGCGAGGTGGGATAGGGTGGGACGTGGAGAGGTGAATGAAGGTGCAGAGGGTGGGATAGTGCAAGCAGCACTAACCGGGTGGTGAGAAAAGGAGGATCTGATGTCCTTTATATTCTTGTCAAAGAAGTTAGCGAAGTCATCAGGGAGAAGGGAGGAAGTAGGAGGAGGAGGTGGAGGTTGAAGAAGTCTAGAGAAGGTTTCAAAGAGTTTCTTAGGATTAGAGGCAGAGGATAGGCTTTTAGAGAGATAGAAGGCAGCCTTAGCAGCAGAAAGTGAGGAGGAGAAAGTGGAAAGAAGAGACTGGAAGTTGAGAAGGTCCTCTGGGAGTTTGCCTTTTCTCCATTTGCGCTCTGCCACTCTTAGGTCCGTCTGTCAGTATGTACTGAGTCGGTCAGCCAAAGGGCAGGTGGAGTTGGGCGTACAGGCCTGGAGGTGAGGGGACAGAGATTGTCCAGAGAAGAGGAGAGGGTAGAGACAAGAAGATCAGTAGCAGTGTCAGGGGGTAGGATAGAGAAAGACTCAGGCGTAGGGAGGATAGAGGTAACAGAGGAAGAAAGATCAGTGGTGGAGAGAGAGCGGAGGTGTCTACGGGTGGAAACCATGTGGGTACGGGAAGGGGCTGAGGGGGGTGAAGAGAGGGAGAGAGCAGGACATGAAATAGTGGTCAGAGAGCTGGAGAGGAGTAACAGAGAGATTGGAAATAGGACAGCGTCTAGTAAAGATAAGGTCCAGCTGGTTGCCGGCCTTGTGGGTAGGAGGAGAGGGTGAGAGGTGAAGGTCAAAGGAGGAGAGGAAAGAGAGAAGAGGATCTAGCTTGTTAGTGTGGATGTTGAAGTTACCGAGAAGGATAAGTGCAGAGTCATCAATAGGGAAGTGCGAGACAAGTGTGTCAAGCTCCTCCAGAAACTCACCAAGGGGACCTGGTGGGCGGTACACAACCACGATGGTCAGTTTGACTGGATAAGAGACAGTAACAGTATGAAATTCAAAAGAGGGTGGACAAAATTCTGGAATGGAAACAAGAGAGTATTTCCATTTCAGGGAGATCAGCAGGCCAGTACCACCACCCCGCCTCCCAGCTCTGGGAGTGTGAGAAAAAGAGTACACATCAGACAGAGCTGCGGGTGTGGTAGTGTTTTCTGGCATGTTCCAGGTCTCAGTTAGAGCAAGAAAGTTGAGGGGGAGCAAGGATGCGTAGCTTGAGATAAACTCAGCTTTCGGCACCGCAGACTAGCAATTCCAGAGCCCTCCCGTCAGCACTTGCTCAGCGTGAGTGGAGAGAGTGGGATAGATGAGATTGGTAGGGTCACAGCCCCTAGGAGTGACCCAACGTCTATGCCAGTCCCGGGAAGAGGAAAGGACAGGAATGCGAAGGAAACACATAGTCTATACTAGGTACACAAAATACAGATGACTGACCGGACCTAAAAAGGGCAGTCCGTGCTTGACGAAGTCTTGGCTTGAAAAATTCGCGCTTGTGTTTGTTTATTCTAGCCTTCGTTGAATTTAGGCCTGTTTGCCTGAGGCTTGGAAGTAGCAGCAGTGATTTAAAGAACACTGATTGCTAATTGTCTGCCATGAGTGCAGGCCACACCCTGGCCACTTAACACCCAATTGGCCAAAGAGGTACACTGAAAAGAGGCCTATTGCCCAGAGAGTGGTCACTTATGTAAAACTCTATCAATCCTCACACAATACTATTAAAACTGCAAACAGCAAGTTACCAAGGAATATATTTATAAGCTAAAAGGATAACTAAGTCAAAACAGCTAGGTATCAAGAAATATTTAAGGGCACACTAGGTGAAAAACAGCTACAGCTAAAATAAGTAAATAAGACAAGTAAGTAAATAGAATAAGACAGCTACAGCTAGAATAAGATCCCACTAGGAACCAGCAGCAAATGTATAGACAAAAGGACTAATACTCAAGCAGCTGGAATAAGACTAGTAGCAACTTGTTAAGCAAGAAAGATGATACTTACTCTATTCTAGATGAACCAGCAATTCAGAATCACTCCAGAAGTTAAAATGCACATAGAAACTCTTACCACTCTTACCACTCTGTAAACCTTTATTTTTATTTACTAATGCCAAATGAAATTTGAACTACTACTCATGAAATATTTATTAATGTAATAATTCAAGAATTCATTTGATATACAAAAAAATTATACATATATAACTTTGTTAAAAGAAACACTCAACGGTAGGTAAAGTGTTATATACGTATATAGTATATCCAAAACCGTCAATGGTGTTGTTATAAGTGCTCAAGTAATGAGGAGCGGAATATCAATACAGATGCAGGAAAAAAAGTTTTAATGCGTTGCAGTACAGGCCTGTTTCGTGCGTCGCGCACTCTTTAGTCGCTGATGAGTGCACGATGCACGAAACAGGCCTGTACTGCAATGTATTAAAACTTTTTTTCCTGCATCTGTGTTGATATATATATATATATATATATACACATATATACATATATATATATAAGAGAGAGAGGGAGAGAGAGAGAGAGAGAGAGAGAGAGAGAGAGAGAGAGAGAGAGAGAGAGAGAGAGAGAGAGAGAGAGAGAGAGAGAGAGAGAGACCTGGTCTCAGAGGGTAGCATCATCCTTGGCCAAGCAAGATTTAGTCAGTCTTTACAGACCAAGCTAAGAACAGAGCTGCACGGAGCATGAAAACTCACTTGCATATGAACATTATACATATCAACACAGTATGCACTGAGCTGACAAACCTTTAGCCTGAAAGTGTAAAAAAAACAGAGATGCACTGAGAAGGAAAAATAATTGATAAAATAATTCATTTGAATTTAAAGTCTTGACTCCCCAGTATATTCTAATAAAGCTAGAATATCATAAACAATGTTTAAAACTCTCGGAGAGGCAGATGTTATAAAAGAGAAGAAACATAGCTAGCAGATGGATTGGAGATGGATTTGGGTGGTAGACAACCGGCAGAGGAGGTAGCTTACCATGCTGCTTATTCTCTGGTCCTGGTGCTCCTCTGTTATGAAACACAGACAACAGCACTGTCAGGCCTTAAACTTACCAAACAGTGACATGAATGCAAATGACAACACAAGCCTGCCTACAGCCATGCAGCACATAACTAACTCATGTTATTGTCCTCGTGAGGTGAAAAAGCCTGTATCCTTTGGGGATGAAATGGGACAACTGGAGAAGAGATGTGAAGTGCAAGCCAAGTGCAGCATGTTGCAGTTTCTGCCTACTAGAACACCACTCCCCGCAACACTTCAAACTGCAATGTGTCAAGAACTTCAGGTGACACGGTTTGTAATATAAAACACCTAGAGAACATTTGGAGATTAAAATGTTAAAATTCTTGAATTTTCAATTAGCTTCTGTTGATTTGTGATGGCATCAACACTTAATGATGTGATTCTCAACCAAGAATTATCCAAATTAAATAAACGCAGAATAAACCCATCCATAACATCTCACCTGAATGGACAATGTCCTCCATCCTCTGACTGTGTGCCTGTATCTGAGCTGCTCTCCCTCTCTGCCTTCCCCCGCTTTCTCTTCTTCTTTTTCTTCTTCTTCTTCTTCTTGCTCTTTTGTTTTTTGTGCTTCTTGTGTTTTTTTTTAGAACTGCCACCATGTGCTTCCTGCTTGTCGGTGTTCTGTGCCGTGTCTCTACTTCCACTGATGCCTAATGTTTCAACAGGACTGAAAGAAAGGGAAAAAATGAGGCAGAGCCCAGGGAATGAAAAGAAACCATTAAGAGATTCCACAGGAGAACCATTTAATATTCTCACAGTTGCCTTGATACGGGCCACATATCCTCAAGCATGAACTACAGGCATCAGGTCTGCCGGGCTGCAGTTACTATGCAGATAATTTAGCACTGCTCAAAGAGCCACATGCTTTGTTTGTTGGTCAAATTGTGCTTTACTGGTAGAATGTTGCTGAGTCTGCTGAGGGTGAGTTTAGAGGGGGATTGTTCCATGGCAAGAGGAGCCATGGCATAGGCTCCAGCATCAGCACTCTGGATAATGAATGAATGTTCCATGGCACTGGACATGCATGTTGAGCCCTCTGGAGGTTTCACATGGCCCAAACAATTAATTAAACAAATCAGTAAGGGGACGTCCCCACTTGATAACCCAAATGACAAAACCACATGCTCAGGCCAGTAAGAGGAGATGCCCACTTGTTAACCCAGATGATATATTCATAGTCTCGGGCTCATCTCTCTAATGGCTGGGTTAGCTAATTAAGCGACACTGCCTGTCAGATGGGCAAGTGGGCATATTCTTATGTAACCATTAAAATAGTCCATTATTGCGGACATGGATTGACATGTTAGTTTATTGTCTGAATTGGTCTTCAGTGTGAATGATGACTATGCGTCATAACGCTTCCATAGAAAATAATACACAGTGATGCCTGTGAGCTCTGTATGGCCGTGACCCTACCCGCAACGTAGCCAGCTTTACAATCTCTGCAGTATATTAAAGCGTCATCAAAGTACGTTGATCTGAATGGGACCCATCGCACCCACTGAAATTACGCAGCCACAACTTCGCAGTGTTTGGACTTCTGTTGAAACACTAGCCAGAGCGCAACTTCAGCACGATTTTGCAATGACTGTTCCCATCTGACTCGGTTATCTAGGTAATCACATCACTTTCAACGAGGACGCACTTCTCCCACCAGGTCCCCATCAGCATCTTCTGTCACAGTTACCGGCCTCATCAGCAACACAAGGGAGACGCTGTTTGCGTTTTGCAGCTGGATGCGAGGCTTCGTGTCACACGCACACCAACTTCACACGCACCGAGGAGGAGGAGGAAGAGGAGGAGGAGGATAGCCTCCACACTGCTACCAGCCCACGCTAACATGGTACTTACTGCACGCCGCAGATCACGAGCAACCATCATCGTGCGTCGAGAGAAACACTGCAACATGAAATTATCCACCGTGCATTCACTCACCTGTCACCCTCGTGTTGGTCCTCGATCTCTCTAATTTTATTCAAAATAAAATGTTGGAAAATTTGTTCTATGTTGGCCGCCATGGTTGTCAGTGTGATTACTGTAACTGTCCGCTCTGTACCGGAAACTAAGCTTCTACACTGTACGTCGCTTTACGCATGTGCGGCGATGTTATGGTTGGTTCGCGCAGGCGCACAGTACGCCTGGTACGTCACGGTGACGGTGTGACGTTCCGTCTGACGCCAAGGCTGCGGACCATGTGTGGAACTCACAAGACTACTTTTCCTGAGGCTTTCTGTAGAAGTGTATGGAAAGTCAAATGGGTCAAAATGCATTAAATTAACGTCTTACGGCTTATTCGTGCTCATTTTACGTTCGAAATAAATATATTTATTTCAAACGATGTAACCGTCACTGCCCACATAGTGAATCCACTAGAAGGCAGCTCAGAGTCAAAAGTTTCTGACAACAACAAACAGGGCGACGGCGGGGAGGTCGTGTTTGTCCCCGTGTCCGGGGGAGGTAATTGTAGAGGTGGGTGGCATATAAAGCGCGCAGGAGAACATGGATGACTTTTAGCTTACGGTTTAAAGAACAGCTTGCAGCATGGATGGCTTCCAGCCTCTACTTCCCGTTTCCCTGGACGTCACTTCCTTTGTGCGACACAACAATGCTTCTGGTAAAAACAATACTCAAAAGTTAGCAGTGACATCTAGTGATTTACATGAAAATACAACTAAATAATAATACAAGCATTGGAGGTCACATTTCCCCTCTTTGTAAAAAAAATGAAATTTTCTCTGGGGTAAAAAAAAGAAGAATTTAGTAAGCCTACAACACAGCTAACACATAAATTGTTTCATTGTCTCTATGAAGTACTGTGTAAGAAATAACAAACACAACCAAGAAAATAGCATTGTGTGTACATAACCAAGAGTGTTATTACTCATAGACTCTAGTCAACATTATTATGTATTATTCTGCATAATGGAACATCAACACAACCCAGGTGTGTTTCTAAACTTAGAAAACTGAAAGGATATTTGTATGCAGTCTATCTTGACACCCATCGTTAAGCAGTCACATAATCCTGCATCCAAGCAGGCCTCCCTCCGACTCGTGGACAGTCTGGAGAGGATAGAAGAGTGGGTGGAGCAGGAGTGTCCTGTGGACATGGAACTGTAGAGACGTCAGGAGCTAGATGGCAGGCATTCCATCTTCGACCATCCTCCAGTAGGTATGTGCTTTGGGCCACCTTTTTCTTGTTTTGTTTAGGTTTGCCAAACTTCGGGTGAGCCTTGGGCACATGGAAAGGTGTTTTCACTCGCACACTATCCCCCTCTTGAAAAGACGGAGTGCGTGCACCTCACTTCTGATCAGCGTATGACTTTAACTTGTTTTGATGGTATGTGACCTTCCTTCATACTTGCTCATCCGAGACACGGTCAGCACGTGAGGGCGGCACAACACTCAACTTTGCATGCATCCTCCAGCCATGCAGTAATTGAAAAGGAAAACACCAGTAGCTGCATGCAGTGTGGCACGATGAGTCATCTCGAAGGCAGTAATGACAGATTTTCATGGCTCAGACTGTGAGATTGCCATTTGCACACACTGTTTCAGGACACTGTCATAACACTCAATGGTGCCATTTGTAGCAGGGTAGTACACTGAGACTCTGTGGTGTGCAATGTCCCACTCAGCCAAGAAAGTAGAAAGTCAGCAGATACAAACTGAGGACCATTATCCGTTACTATGGCTTCAGGGATGCCATGTCTGCTGACAACAGTGGAGAGGAAGGACGTAGCATCCTTTGTTGTGACATTCGCAGAGAAACCGACCTCTGGCCACCTGGTGTAGTAATCGACCAGGGTGATGGCGACAGCCCCACATAGCTGTCGCAAAGGCCCAACGATACCAACAGTCAGCTTTTGCCGTAAACTATCTGGGAAAGGCACTGGCTGAAGTGGAGCAGGGCGAGGCATCGCAGTCTTGATGTTAGACTGACAGGGCTCACATGACTGGATTGTAGAGTGGACCCGGGTATCCATCTTTGGCCACCAGTAGTACTCTCTCGGGCATTGCCTTGTGCGTACCACCCCTTGGTGCGTTTCATGTGCAAAGGCTACAAGAGTAGCATGTAAGGAGACCGGCACAACCAGACGCGTTCCTCGAAGCACCAGTGAGTCTTTCACTGACAGCTCACGATGAATGTGGAAGCATGGAGCAACATCTGGACTCAGTGCTTTCACTTTCCTTGGCCAGCCCCGAGCAATCTGTTCACAGATTGCAGAAATCTCCCAGCACGAAGCAGCAGCAGCCTCGAAGTCAGCAATGGGCAAAGCACCAAAAGCAGCAGTGACGTGTGCTACCACTTCTGGCTCAGCATCCAGAGCAGGGTCAGCAGGTACAGGTAAAGGAAGCCGGGAGAGGCAGTCAGCAGTGGAGTTCTCAGATCCAGGACGGTAGACCACACCATAGTCATAGGTCAAGAACCCGGCAGACCAGCGTGCAATTCACATTCCAGCACGGCCTATGCCTTTCGTTGTAAGCAGGGTTGTGAAGGCCTGATGATCGGTACATAAGGTAAATCTACGACCCCACAAGTATGTGCGCGACTTCTCAGCTGCCCAGACACATCCCAGCACTTCTTTTTCTACAGTGGAGTATTTGCGTTCCACTGCAGTGAGGGTCCGGGAGGCAAAAGCCACTGTGCGTTCTGTGCCGTCGGGGTGAAGCTGGGTGAGCACAGCTCCTAAGTCGTAATCTGAGGCATCGGTGGACACCACTGCTGGCAGGGATGGGTCGAAGAAGGCAAGGGCACTTTTCACCAGGATGGTAGCCATCATCTTTTGGAATGCAGATGGCGCAGAGGAGAAACCATACGGCACACAGCAGTAGCGAAAGAGACCATCATGGGTATGAAAGTGGTGAGGTCCCGACTTTCCTCATGTAGAGGCACCTGATGGTAGGCACTTGTCAGATCGATCGTTGAATACACTGCAGCTCCCCGCAGAGTGGACAGCAGCTCATCTATGTGTGGGAGTGGATAGCAGTCTGTGACGACAGCCTTGTTTGGCTCTCGGCGATCCATGCACATACGAATGCCTCCTTTCTTCTTCTGCGTAACAACGATAGGAGACACCCAGGTGGAAGCATCGATTCTCTCAATCACACCAGTGGAAAGGAGCCTGTTTGTCTGTGACAGCACTTCTCACAGACAGGGGCAGTCGGCACAGTTTTTGTCGAACCGGGGTTACAGATGCAGAAACCTTTTTTTTTTTAGCACAGCTGATGAGCGGAGGAAAGGCGGACAGGTGCATGACAGGTGCATCTGGAGCAGTAGCAAGAGGAGAAGGAGACATTACAGCATCGCCTACTATGTGGATGTTCAGTGCTTTGATCAGATCCATAACCAGCTGTGGCGTTCCATTCTCCACGATGAAGAAGACTGCTGGAGTGGCGATGTCATATCTGGACATCTGAAAGGCATCCCAACACAAGTATGTGTGTCTTGGAGTATGTGACCAACCGAACAGTAGGTGGCGCTAACTGTGACTCATTGAAATACTCTTTAAACACAGAGCTGGGCAGTATGGACACCGAGGAACCTGTGTCAACAACCAGGTCCATGACATGCACTGGTGAGTGTGATGGCTGGATTTGGACATTGCATGTTATTTTGTCAGCTGTACGAGCAGACCCTTGAATGCAAAGAACAGCCAGTTCCAGAACCACCACTTCTAGCACTGGATGGGTGGGAGCAGAGCGAAACACTCTGGCAAAATGTCCCTTCTTGTGGCAAGTTTTGCAGGTTGCTTCAGCAGCAGGGCATGAGGGTGCATTCGCTAGATGGCTGTCAGATCCACATCTGAAACATGTATAAGAGGACTTTGCGGTCGTAGCGGTAGGTGCATGTGTGACCGGTGTACTTTTTCCTTTGCGTTGCGTAGGAAAGACCGGACAACTTCTGTCATGCATGGGATCTGTATTCTGTCGCTGTCGCCTGTCGCATATAAACAAAACAGGACAGCTTTCAGGAAACGTCAGATCAGCTCCTACTGTAGCCTACGCAAGAATACGCACATTTCACGCCGCGGCCATCTTGGATTTTAAAAAAAACAAGTGGTGGGGACTTAGCCACGCCCCTTTTTTACTCAATCGGAAATAAATGCAGCCGGGGCAGAGACCGAAGAGGACTGTGCAGACACAGGCCATGATGAGAGGAATTGAGTTGGAGCCCGTTGCAGCTATACAGTATGAGGAAGTAACTGGACACTCGGTCTCCACTTGCGGTTTTGCCATCAACCTCAACGCCCCACATTTGGGTGCCTCCCCTGACCGAAAGGTGGTGGATGACTCTGGTCAGCTTCAGGGACTGCTGGAAATCAAGTGTCCTGATGTGGAGTGCAAGTACCTTTCTCTAAGACCAGATGGATCTTTTGCTCTCAAACACAGCCATAGCTACTACAATCAGATGATGGGACAAATGGGAATCACAGGGATGATGTGGTGTGACTTTTATGTGAAGTGCCGAGATGACTACCACCTGGAGCGAAGCTACTTTGATGCGAAGGAATGGGGGAATATGAAAACTAAGCTGGATCTTTTCTTTTTCGAGTACTTTCTGCCTCTCCTGTGCCAGTGAGGAGAGACACACACACAGGGCTGTATTCAAAGAAGCTGTTTAATCAGAATAAAATAAAAAATAAGATACATTTCATTTTTATACTGTACATTCAATATTCATACATTAGATTGTCCCATCTACAATATTTTCATTCTTTGTCCTTTCACTTTAACAAAACTGTTGCGTCATTTTAAACTAAAATATGTTCGGTCAACTGTCATTCTGTTGTAGCAATAAACTGGAACTCGCTACCAACTCAAATCATCAATTGTTTACTAAACTAAGATAGTGATTGCTCATCTCAAGGTGTGGGCTAAAAAATGGGACTGTACTGAAATAAAGTTAAATATGTTTCAATCTATCTAAGGTTTGTGTGCACTATTTTCTTGTCAGCTGAATTTAACAAAGGTTTAAAACAGTGGTCCCTGAAAATTTGTTAGGAGAGCACACACAGTCCACAGTTGGTTGACTGTTCCACTTAGTGAAAGGGGTATGACTCCATCAAAAATGTGGTACTGTGGCGGACACTAGGGGCTATGCCTCTCACCCAGCAGGACTGTGAGCTGGGGGCGTGGTTTAGGTTCCCGGGCTCGCCGGTGCAGGGTTGTTCCTGCTGCAGTTGGTTTTTGGAGTTGAGGAATAAACATCAAACTCGCCTTCGTCTCCTGTGTTTTTCCTCATCCTGCCACATTGGTGACCCCGAATTGAACATGTTTGGAGCAGAAGAGGAGTGTGAATCCACTTCGGCCACGCCGCCCCAACTCTCACAGCCGGCCGTTCTCGCCGCGGCTGTGAAGCTCCCAGAGTTCTGGCAGAGCGACCCGGCTTCGTGGTTCCAGCATGTTGAGGCGCTGTTCCACCTGCGTGGAATCTCCGCGGACGACTCCAGATACTATCTGGTCGCTGCTGCGCTGGACCAGCAGTCCACACACCAGGCCATGCAGCTGTTGCGCACCCCTCCGCAACACGATAAATACGTCGCCCTCAAACATATTCTGCTCCGGAGGTACAGCCTATCTGCCGCAGAGAGGGCAGATAGAATCTGTTACGGGTCTAGATAGATCGATGCCATCGGCTATCCACTAGTTTACCTTAGATACACATGACCCGCGCTCAGGAACATGTTACATCACTTTGATTATACTTGGCTGCACTGAGCAACTCGTGTGTGTGTCATTCTTTATAAGATAGCCTACTGAAACATGGTGCCAGAAGTCGGAGAACTTATTTCTTATTTTACTAGCTCGCATGTTTAAGTTTGTAGGCCTGAGTAGGTCACATGTCGGAGGATTCCGATTCAGAGCAAAGTACTTCTGCTGAAGACGTTGTCACAGAGGAGCTAACGCTAGCATAACCGGCGCCGATAGCATCACATACAATGGCAGCTAACGTTAATATTCCACCACCGTCCCCGATGAGCTTCACAGGCGATTGGAGTGTCAATTGGGACATTTTTCGGGCCGAATATGAAGACTACGTCCTCGTCACGGGCATACTTGGCAAGGACAAGAAAATACAAGCGGCTACTCTAAGGAGTGTGATGGGAAGTGAATGCAGGCATATTTACCGCCACAATCTGAACCTCTCAGAAGATGATCAAGGGGATCCTGACGCCATACTGAGAGAGTTGGGGAAATACTTCAAGCCAGCAAAAAACACAATATACGAGAAGTAAATTTTCGGGAGTTGCAAGCAGGAGGAAGGAGAATCGTTGGATACCTTTGTGACGAGACTGAGAGAGAGGGCAGCAACCTGTGAGTATGGACAGTTGAAAGATGAAATGATCCGTGATAAGATAGTCCTGGGAGTTGCAAGCGAGGCCGTTAGGCGCAGGCTGTTGAGAGAGAAGGATTTGAACATGGTCACAGCTATTGACATGTGTCGCGCAGCAGAGCAAACTGACATCCGTATGAGAGCAATGGAGTTTGCAACAACACCGCAGCCGGAGGCAGTGCATGCCGTTGCTAGGCAACCCAGACAAAACCAATGGAAACAGAGCAATCCACCCAGAACAGCAGGAGATGCAGGCAATTGCAAATATTGTGGCAGCTCGCATTCAAGCGGCAGAGAGCATTGTCCGGCCTTCGGGAAACAATGTAGGTCATGTGGGACACTTAATCACTTTTCTAAAGTGTGCTTAAAGAGCAAAAAGGGGCATGCTGAGGGCAAGGTAAACTGTGTGGAATACACAGAAGAACCCCCAGAGCATAGTAATGATGCAGATGATCTGTACATGTTTGAGTCAATCGGCGCAGTGCACACCAAAGGAAAGAAGTGGTTTGTGACTCTGAAACTCCACGACAAGCCACAACAATGTCAGCTGGACTCTGGAGCCACCTGCAATGTAATGGGCTTTCAAGACAAGAAAAGGCTGGCCCCAAACACACCTCTCCGCCCGAGTGACACCAGACTGAAGCTGTATTCGGGGGAAACACTGAGCTCTATGGGCACCTTTGAGACTGACTGTACTGTGAGAGGCCAAACACACAAGCTCTCATTCGAAATAGTGAGGACCAGCCAACATCCTCTTCTGTCAGGCTCCACCTGTGAACACTTAGGGCTCATGCATTTCACAATTCCAGAGGATGTGCTCAAAATGGAATACACACAACCAGGAGCCCTAACTAAAGAACAGCTTATCAACAGATACAGTGACGTGTTCAACTCCCCTGTGGAATCCGTGCCTGGGGAGGTCCATTTTGACCTTGATCCTAGTGTTGCTGCAGTACAGAGTGCCCCTCGCAATGTCCCAATCGCAATGAAAGCAGCAGTCAAAGCCCAGCTGGACAAGTACGAGGCTGAAGGCCACCTTGCGCCTGTCACAGATCCTACAGATTGGATCAGCAACATGGTGATTGTTAAAAAACCGCAGAAGCTGAGAATATGCATTGACCCTAAACCATTGAACAAAGCCCTAAAGCGCTCTCACTACATCATGCCTACCTTGGAGGACATTTTGTATAAATTGCCCAAGGCCAGAGTCTTCACGTTAGTGGACGCTCGGGATGCATTTCTGCAATGCAAACTGGACTATGAGAGTAGCCTCATGACCACGTTCTGGACCCCCTGGGGGAGGAAGCGGTGGCTCAAGTTACCATTTGGAGTATCGGTGGCGCCCGAGGTATATCAGCGCAAGCAGCACGAGCTCCTCGCCGGTCTGAAGGGCGTTGGGCCCATTGCAGACGATATCCTGGTCGTCGGCTGCGGGGACACAGACAAGGAGGCTGGGGACGACCACGACGTCAAGCTTGCGGCGTTGATGGAACGCTGCCGCGAGGTCAAGCTTCACCTCGGCCTGAAGAAGTTGCAGTTCAAGGTGGCTGAGGTGCAGTTTCATGGCCACATTCTCTCATCTGTTGGACTGAAGCCCGATCCAGAGAAGGTGAGAGCCATTATTGACATGCCGAACCCAACAGATGCCAAGGGCATGCAGCGTCTCATTGGCTTCGCTAACTATTTAGCCAAGTTCATGCCTCATCTATCTACTGTCTGCGAGCCGTTGCGACGCCTGTTGGACAAGGACACACCCTGGCACTGGCTGCCTAAGCACGAGGCGGCGGTTCATGAGCTTAAGGCGCTGGTGACAGCCATGCCCGTCCTGCGCTACTATGATGTAACTAAACCAATCGCAATCCAGAGCGACGCCAGCCAGAGCGGTCTCGGATGTTGTCTCATGCAGGAAGGTCAGCCCATCGCATTTGCCTCGAGGGCTCTTACCCCCACCGAAAAAAACTATGCACAAATTGAGAAGGAGTGTCTCAGTATCGTCTTCGCCTGCCAGAGGTTTCACCATTACCTATATGGCCGCGACCCAATCACAGCAGAGACAGACCATGAGCCTCTGATCTCTATTTTCAGCAAGCCACTTCTCAATGCGCCCAAGAGACTCCAGAGCATGCTCATGACTCTGCAGAACTACGACCTGAGGGTAATCTACAAACCAGGCCCAGAGATGTTCATAAGCGACACACTCAGCAGAGCTACGGCTGGATGCTCCGGCAGAGGGACTGCATATCAGCAACACGCTATCTGCTCTCTGCAACAAGAGCAGGAAGACATACAGCACGTGAACCAGGCAGAGTACCTGAATGTGACTAACCAGCGGCTGGAACAGATCAGACGACACACCGACAGAGATGAATGCTTACAGGCACTGAAGAACACTGTTCTCGTGGGCTGGCCAGATGTAAAGGAGGAAGCGCCCCTCATCGCTAAGGAGTACTGGCCCTTCAGGGATGAAATCAGTGTGCAGAACGGAGTTCTGTTCCGGGGGCAAAAAGTCATCATCCCAAAGTCACTCCGCCCAGAAATGTTGACGCGCATACATTCAAGTCACATAGGGGGTGATGCATGCTACCGACACGCTCAAGAGACATTGTACTGGCCCAACATGCAGTCAGAGATAAAGGACTTTGTAAGCAGCTGCTCGACCTGCAATGTGTACGCCCACAATCAGCAAAAGGAGACCATGCTCTCTCACGAAGTACCAACCAGGCCATGGCAGGTCTTGAGCATGGACCTATTCAGCTTCAGACAGAAAGACTATCTCCTAATAGTCGACCACTATTCCGATTTTTGGGAGATTGAGCTTCTACCCGACATGTCTGCAGAGACAGTCATCAAGCGATGTAAGGCACAGTTCGCCCGACATGGTCAGCCAGAGAAGGTTATTACAGACAACGGCCCTCAGTTCACAGCTCAGTTCACACGGTTCGCTTCTGAGTGGGAATTTGAGCACGTGACCTCCTCTCCCAGACACCCGAAAGCGAATGGCAAGGCCGAGTCGGCCGTGAAGATTGTAAAAAATCTTCTGCGTAAGGCCGCGCATGATGGTGAAGACCCCTGGAAAGCCGTGCTTCACTGGAGGAATACACCTACGGAAAACATGGGCAGCAGCCCAGCACAACGCCTCATGTCCCGCCGGTTGAAGACGTCCATCCCGGCGGCAAGCAAGCTCCTGGAACCAGCTGTTGTCGTGGGCGTCACTGAAAAGCTGCGCCACAGGAAGCAACTCGCCAAATCCTTCTATGACAGATCTGCCCGTGAATTGCCGGTACTGGAAATTGGGGAAGTCGTACGGATGAAGCCCCTGCCAGGTGATAACACTGGCCGCTGGAGAGTCGGCACTTGTCTCCGCAGGGTTGCGCCGAGGTCTTATCTTGTGGACATTGATGGCTCCCTGTACCGTCGTAACAGGATCGATCTCAGAGTGGCTGAGCCAGCTGCACGAGCCATGCACGATCCTGTTGAACCCGCTGCGGCACACACACCGGACGGGGATCCAGCTACAGAAACTGTCATTGAGACCCCTCAGGCTGTGTTCGAGCCGAGCCCCATCAGGTCCATGCCCAAGGCGCCATCTACTCCTGTTGGCGCTCCGCGTTCGGATGGACACACTTACACAAGGGTTGGACGGCTGTCTAAACCTCCACTGAAACTCACTATGTAATCTGAATAATGTTGATGGTTGCTATGTGGGAGACAGGGGGAAAGAGGAGAAATGTTATCATACGCTACTGTGGTTATTACACTGGTATGGGATAGGAAGAGATTTACTGCTGTTGCACTGTTATTGGTTGTTCGTATATGAAAGTAATTTTATTTTGCACTAACTTCATGTGTATGTGTTTATACTTGGAAAAGGAGGATGTTACGGGTCTAGATAGATCGATGCCATCGGCTATCCACTAGTTTACCTTAGATACACATGATCCGCGCTCAGGAACATATTACATCACTTTGATTATACTTGGCTGCACTGAGCAACTCGTGTGTGTGTCATTCTTTATAAGATAGCCTACTGAAACAGAATCCTTTCCCTATCCGGTTTGGGCGACGGGACAGCTGTGGATCTCATGGACAATATACTGTCGCTGCTAGGCTCGGACGAAGGTGGGTTCCTTTTGCCGCACGTTTTCTTGCGCCAGCTCCCGTCTCCTGTGCACTCCCCGTGTCTGGCCGCTGGTGACTGCCGAAGTTTGGCTGAGGAGGCCGATCGGGTCCTGCTGGCTACCAGACGGTTCTCTGTGCAGAGTGTGGCATCGGAGCCTCTGCAGCCGGCGTCGGAGGACGCGGACCTGGCAGTGGTGGCTGGAGTGACTGCCCGGAGACGGCGCGGAAGCGGCCTCTGTTTCTTCCACCAGCGGTTCGGCGGCAAGGCGAGGCGCTGCGTCCCTCCGTGCACGTTTGAGGCGGCGGGAAACTCCAGGGCAGCGCTCAGTAGCAGCTGTGGGCGCTGGCGGACGTAGTGAGCTGCTCTTCATTAAGGACACGATGTCAGGAAGACGGTTTCTGGTGGACTCAGGCTCGCAAAAGAGCCTACTCCCTCCTGCTAAGACAGACAGGTCGGCCGAAGGCGGCGGCCCACATTTAAGTGCAGCTAACGGTTCGTCCATTGCGACGTTTGGCACAAGGTTGGTGACTGTTTGTTTCCACGGGCGCCGTTTTGAGTGGGACTTTGTAGTGGCCGCCATTACTGTTCCTATTATCGGCGCGGATTTTCTGTGTGCTAATGGTCTGCTGGTTGATGTTTTAAACCGCCGTTTAATTGATGCTGTGTCTTTCGCCACTGTTCCGTGCGAGACGGGGAGCCGGGCCGTTAACACACGCTAACTTTTTATGTTTTTCAGCGTTTGCTGGCGGATTTTCCATCGGTGACTCCACCTGCCTTTTCCACCGCGGTTACTAAACACGGTGTAGAACATTTCATTCCCACTCTGGGACCGCCAGTTTTGGCGCGCGCGCGGCGCCTCTACGCGGTAAAATGGGCTCCAGCTAAGGAGGACTTCGCCATCATGGAGCGTCTGGGTATAGTGAGGCGTTCCAACAGCCCGTGGGCCTCGCCGCTTCACATGGGGCCCAAGGCGGATGGGTCGTGGCGGCCTTGCGGCGACTTTCGCCGCCTGAACAACGTCACCCCCAATGACCGCTATCCCATCCCACACATACAGGACTTTTCCATACGCCTGGCAGGTACCACTATTTTCTCTAAGGTGGACCTGGTGCGCGGCTATCATCAGGTTCCCGTGCGTGCAGAGGACGTGCCCAAGACCGCAGTGATGGCTTGAAGGGGGCAGCGCAAAACTTTCAGAGGCTGATGGACTCGGTGTTGCGTGACCTTGCTTTCGTGTTCGTTTATCTCGACGACATACTAGTGGCCAGTCCGTCAGCTGAAGAGCACCTGGCGCACCTGAAACAGGTTTTCCGTCGTCTGGACGAACACGGCCTGATAGTCAACCTGGCCAAGTGTCAGTTTGGACTGCCAGTGATTGACTTCTTGGGTCACCGCATTTCGCCGCAAGGCGCGGTCCCGTTGCCTTCTAAGGTGCAAGCGGTGGCGGAATTTCC
This sequence comes from Lampris incognitus, assembly GCF_029633865.1. Lineage (NCBI taxonomy): Eukaryota > Metazoa > Chordata > Actinopteri > Lampriformes > Lampridae > Lampris > Lampris incognitus. The sequence continues at coordinate 25,179,795 of NC_079231.1, read as the reverse complement.
CCGCCCGGTCTCTGTTAAGGCATTGCAGGAATTCTTGGGCATGGTGAATTTTCTATAACCATTTCCTCCCTCACGCTGCCCACCTCCTTCAGCCACTTTGCGAAGCTCTGCGGCTTAAGAAGGCTAACGACCCTGTCGACTGGACTCCCGAAAAGGTCCAGGCCTTTGACGGAGCTAAGTGCGCCCTAGCTAATGCTGCCCTCCTCGCCCATCCCACACCCACGGCGTCCATAGCTTTAACAACCGATGCGTCTGACATAGCCGTGGGGGCTGTGGTTGAACAGCGTATGGTGAATGCGTGGCAGTCACTCGCATTTTTCGGCCGCAAACTGCGAGATAGCGAGCGCAAGTACAGCGTTTTTGACCGGGAGTTGCTGGCACTGCACCTTGCAACCCGGCATTTCCGCTTCCTGCTGGAGGGTCGCCCATTCACGGCTTATGTGGATCATAAACCGCTGACTTTCGCCATGTCCAAGGTGACTGAGCCGTGGTCTGCTCGTCAGCAGCGCCACCTAGCGGCAATCTCCGAGTTCACAACGGACATCCAGCATGTGGCCGGGAAGTCCAACCCTGTTGCTGATTGTTTGTCGCATGTGCTTGTGTGTCCTGTGCACCTCGGTGTGGATTTCTCCGCTATGGCTGCCGACCAGCCCAGCGACCCGGACGTCCTTGCCCTTAGGTCAACGCGTACCGGCCTCAAGCTAGAGGACGCTGTGATGCAGGAAGGCAGTCCTGCCCTCCTCTGCGATGTCTCCACCGGCCGTCCCCGCCCCGTTGTTCCAGTGGCCTGGCGCCGTCGAGTTTTCGATTCGATTCACTCCCTCTCGCACCCTGGAGTTCGGGCGTCAGTGAAGTTGGTCGGTTCCATGTTCGTTTGGCCTGGCCTCCACAAGGACGTCAAGGGGTGGGCAGCTGCATGTGTAGCGTGCCAGCGCGCTAAGGTCCACCAGCACACTAAATCGCCCCTTGAACCGTTTCTGATCCTGGCCAGACGTTTCGACCACGTGCATGTGGACCTGGTGAGCCCTCTACCTTCTTCACAGGGTTTTACGCACCTGCTCACAATGGTAGATCGGACCAACAGGTGGCCAGAGGCTGTCCCTCTGTCCTCCACAACATCCTCGGATGTTGCACGCGCTTTTCTGTCCTCCTGGGTCGCCCGTTTCGGCACTCCGTCAGATATCACCTCAGACAGGGGCCCCCAGTTCGTGTCAGAGCTCTGGTCGGCACTTGCGCGATCCTTGGGTGTGCAGGTACACCGCACTACCGCGTATCACCCTCAGGCTAACGGCTTGTGTGAACGTTTTCACTGGTCGCTCAAGGCAGCGCTGTGCGCTCAGATGGTAACTGGGTGGATCGTTTACCTTGGGTTATGCTCGGGTTGCGTTCGGCTCCTAAGGAGGACCTCGACGCTTCACCCGCTGAGCTGGTGCTCGGTCAGCCGCTCCGCGTCCCTGGGGAATTTTTGCCTGGGAGTTCCGCTCCTCGACCCCGTCCGGCCGTTTATACTTTTTTGTCCAACAGCACTCGGGTTCCAGGCCCCGTTCACCACTGTTTTCTGCGGTCGTTCGTGCCTGCGGAGCTCATGTCGGCTCGTTTTGTTTTTGTACGGCATGATGCTCACCGCTCGCCCCTCCAAACCCCATACGATGGCCCATTTCGGGTTCTTGAGACAGGTCCTAATGGTTTTGTGCTGGATATGGGTGGGCATAGGGAGCGTGTCACGCTTCATAGGCTTAAACCGGCGCACAGGGTGGCAGGCGAAGTTGTTTTTCCGGCCCAGGTTCCCCGTCGGGGTCGTCCTCCTTCCAGGACCCCGGAAGTGTCTTCACGGGTTCAGCGTTCTGCTTCTCAGCCGGCTTTGGACTGTGTTTCACCTACTGTTTCGACTGAGGGACGGCGCAGCCGTTATGGCAGGCTGCTTAAGCCTCCAGTGAGACACTAATTTTCTTTCCAGGAGTCCCTTCTAGGTGTTCGGGGGGGGGGGAGCTGTGTGGCGGACACTAGGGGCTATGCCTCTCACCCAGCAGGACTGTGAGCTGGGGGCGTGGTTTAGGTTCCCTGGCTCGCTGGTGCAGAGTTGTTCCTGCTGCAGTTGGTTTTTGGAGTTGAGGAATAAACTTCAAACTCGCCTTCGTCTGCTGTGTTTTTCCTCATCCTGCCACAGTACTCCTTTATGCGTCTTATTGACCGTTCGACGTGTATTCTCAAGCCAGCAATACTCTGTGCCTGTGAGCTCATCACAGCTAAACTGTCCACTTTGTTAGGGTTTGCACCCGACCCCAAGAGCACAAACACAGAAGACACAATATAGCGGGACCAACAGGCTAATTTATTGAAGAGAAAACTCAGGAAGTCACTTTCACCAGGAAACGCGAAGTCCACCTTTAAGCCGGGAACCGTGGAGTCGCCCTTTAATCCGGGAACAGTGGAGTCGGCCCTTAATCCAGGCAGGAGGGGGGGGGGGTAAACAGGAGGATACCAAAGGAGAACGGAAAATCACAGCAACGCTGGAGTGAAGAAATCCTCTTCGTAAACGGAAAGCAGCGCACAGGGGAAGGGGAGCAACGAGGAAGGTCCAACAGAGAAATCTCCAGGGAAGATCCAGGTAAGTAAACAAACTTCGATGAGCAGGACAAGCACAAGTACTCTCCCAGGGAACGGCACGAACTGGCAACAAGCTGAGAGTGACACAGCCAGATATAGGGAGGTGATTGCCAACAGGTGAGTGGAGGGGTAACGAGGAAACAGGCATCAGGTGGAGTTGGCAGAGCTCCGGGTACGCTTACACTGCAGAGCGGGTGTGGAGCGGGGAGACGTTGAGCCTTGGCCAAGGTTACACTGCAGAGCGGGTGTGGAGCGGCGAGACGTAACAGTACCCCCCCCTCTACGGGAGCCACCTGGCGACTGACCTGGCGCCCCCGGGTGGGCACGGTAGAAGTCGGCGAGGAGAGAGGGATCCATAATGAGCTTCCGCGAAATCCAACTGCGCTCCTCAGGTCCATAACCTGCCCAGTCCGCGAGATACTGGAACCCGCGGCCGCAGCGCCGGACTTTAAGCAGCCGGCGGACCTTCCATTGAGGATGACCATCTACAAATTCCGGAGGCGGAGGCTCAGGAACCGGGGGCATAAGAGGACTGCTGGAGACGGGCTTAACTCGAGAGACGTGGAAGACAGGATGAATGTGCATGGAGGAAGGCAGCTTCAGCCGAACAGCTGCCGGGCTCAGGACTTTCTGGACTTCAAAAGGACCAATGAAGCGGGGCGAGAGTTTCTTGTCAGTTGTCTGGAGGGGAACGTCCTTCGTGGACAGCCAGACCCTCTGTGCCTTCTTGTACTCCGGCGCAGGGGTACGTCGCCGGTCAGCCCCTCTGCGAGCGCGCTCCCCAGCCTTGAGCAGTGCTGTCCGGATGGTCCTCCAGACACGCTGACAGCGTCGCAAGTGGAGCTGTACGGAGGGAACGGCCACTTCATCCTGCTGTGGGTCGAACAGGGGAGGTTGATACCCCAGGGATGCCTCGAATGGAGAAAGTCCAGATGCAGAGCTGACCAGGGAACTGGTGGCGTACTCTACCCACGGTAGGTAGTCACTCCAGGTGGAGGGCTTGCTGTTACATACACAACGCAACGCTGTCTCCATGCTCTGGTTTGCCCTCTCGGTCTGACCATTTGTTTGGGGGTGGTAGCCCGAAGACAGACTTACTGTGGCTCCGATGCCTTTACAAAATGCACGCCACACTTGTGAGGTGAACTGAGGACCTCTATCGGAGACTACATCTGATGGCAGGCCATGAAGCCGGAAGACATGTTGCATCAAGAGGTCCGCGGTCTCAGCAGCCGAAGGAAGTTTGGGAAGGGCTATCAGATGGACGCCCTTGCTGAAACGGTCTATGACGGTGAGAACCACAGTGTTTCCCCGAGAAGGTGGTAGTCCGGAAACGAAATCCAAAGCCACGTGAGACCAGGGGCGGCTAGGAATAGGGAGTGGCTGCAACAGACCAGATGGCGCCTGGTGAGAGGCCTTGCTGCGGGCGCAAACAGTGCAGGCCGCTACAAAGCTCTTGACATCCTCCCGCATAGTTGGCCACCAGAAGCGCCGAGCGATGAACGACTGGGTACGACTAACTCCTGGGTGACAGGAGAAACGACTGCTATGACCCCACTGAAGAACTCGAGACCGAACAGCATCTGGGACGAAGAGGCGACGGGGTGGCACGTTATTCGGAGCGGGTTGAGCACGTTGGGCAGTGCGAACAGCCGACTCAAGACCAAAAGTGACCACACCGACCACTCTAGCCGCAGGGAGGATGGGTTCAGGCTCTTCAAACGCGCCTTCCTTCGGGTGTAGCCGAGACAGGATGTCAGCCTTTACGTTGCGTGTCCCAGGACGGTAAGTCAGAACATAGTTGAAACGACTAAGGAAGCCAGCCCACCGAGCCTGACGACTGTTGAGACGTTTGGCTGCCCTCAGGTGAGTCAAGTTCTTGTGGTCAGTCCAGATGAGAAACGGGTGCTCAGCGCCCTCGAGCCAGTGGCGCCATTCCTCCAGAGCAGCCACTACAGCCAGTAACTCCCGGTTTCCAACGTCATAATTCTGCTCGGCCGGCAGAAATCGGCGGGAGAAAAAGGCGCAAGGATGGAGTTTCTGGTCCTCAGCCGACCGCTGGGAGAGCACCCCCCCTACGCCTGAATCCGAGGCATCAACCTCTACCACGAATTGTCTCTTGGGGTCAGGATGGAGCAGCACTGGGGCCGAGGTGAACCTTGTCTTGAGGACTTGGAAAGCAGAGCTGGCAGCAGGAGACCAGATGAAGGGTTTGGCTGGGGAGGTCAACGCAGTAAGCGGTTCTGCCAGCTGGCTGTAGTTGCGAATGAATCTCCGGTAGAAATTTGCGAACCCTAGAAAACTCTGCAGCTCCTTACGGTTGGTAGGTTCCGGCCAGTCCACCACTGTCTGGACCTTGCGGGGATCTGCTCTGGTCCGTCCCTTCTCTATGATGAATCCCAAGTAATCCACAGAGGGGGAGTGAAACAGGCACTTCTCCGCCTTGACGTAGAGTTGGTTCTGGAGGAGGCGCTCCAGTACCCTGCGAACATGCTGGACGTGTTCCTCAAGAGACTGGGAGAAAATGAGGATGTCGTCCAGGTAAACGACGACAAACACATCCAACATGTCACGGAGTACGTCGTTCATAAACGCCTGAAACACTGCTGGTGCGTTTGTGAGTCCGAACGGCATCACCAAGTACTCATAGTGGCCTCGGGGTGTTTTGAAGGCGGTCTTCCACTCATCGCCTTCCCTGATTCGCACGAGGTGGTAAGCGCTCCTCAGGTCTAGCTTGGTGAAGATGGTTGCCTGTGAGAGAGGCTCAAAAGTCGAACTCATAAGTGGAAGCGGGTACTTGTTCTTAATGGTGATTGCGTTCAGTTGCCGGTAGTCAATACAAGGTCGAAGTCCCCCGTCCTTCTTCTTCACAAAAAAGAACCCTGCAGCAACAGAGGAGGACGAGGGCTTGATGAGACCTGCAGCAAGGGACTCGGTGATGTACTCATCCATGGTCGCCTTCTCAGGGAGTGACAAGTTGTAGAGGCGGCTACTGGGAAGAGTAGTCCCAGGACGGAGATCAATGGCGCAATCATACGGGCGGTGAGGCGGGAGTGACTTAGCACGGGTCTTGCTAAATACCTCACCAAGGTCATGATACACAGGGGGCACGGAGGAGAGATCAGGAGGCAGGGGAGTAGGCGAGCTCAAAGGCGTAGCACTAGGAGCTGCACGAAGGCATTGGGCATGGCAAGTAGAGCCCCATCCAAGGACTGTGCCTGTGGACCAAGAGATGTGGGGTTCATGGTGTCTGAGCCAGGGGCGTCCCAAGATAACTGGATTAAGCGGGGAACGTATGATGTAAAATTGCATTGTCTCTGTGTGGTTACCTGCAACGGTGAGAGTAACGGGGACGGTCCGCTGTGTGATACAGGCTAATCTCCGGTCATCCAAGGCAAACGCATCAATGGGGGTCCCAAGAGACTCAAGGGGAATGTCTGCCTGCGAGGCAAAGTCAAGGTCCATAAAACTATCATCTGCTCCGGAATCAATCAGGGCTCCAAGGGAAAGTCTCTGGCCCGCCCAGACTAAGGCAATAGGAACAAGATGGCCGCGAGATTCGGACCCACGGGAGAAGGAAAGGCGGCTTACTAGGATCTCCCTTGGTCCTGGTAAGCCTAATCTTTTGGCCGTGAGGGACAGTCGCGGAGTCGGTGCCCCTTAAGACCACAGTACAGGCAAAGACCTGCCTTGAATCGGCTCTCCCGTTCAGCAGGAGTAAGTCTAGCACGTCCTACCTCCATCCGCTCTTCTACATCCCCAGGTGGCGTTGTCGCGAAAGAGTCAGAGGAGGGATTGGCCGGGGAAACGGGAACAGCGGTTCGGTCTGACGCAGAGGTAGTTCTGGGATTGAAGGAAGTTCCACGCAAGGCCTTCTCACGCTTTCTCTCCCGGATACGTCCATCAGTGCGGATAGCGAGAGCAATGAGGTCATCCAGAGATGAGGGTTCTTCTCGGGTAGCAAGTTGATCCTTCACCGCCTCGCTCAATCCTCTACGAAAAGTGGCACGCAGGGCCTGGTCATTCCATCCGCTCTCAGCGGCAGCCAGGCGGAAGTCGACGGAGTAATCTGTGACGCTGGCGCCGCCCTGCTGGATGTTATTCAGTCGTGAGTCAGAATCCCGACCGCTTACCGGATGGTGGAAAACCTTACGTAGCTCTGCGACAAAGTCTCTATAAGAGTTACAGTAGCTTGCCCCCATGGACCAAGAAGACGTAGCCCACTGCGCTGCTCGACCACTGAGCAGGTTGGTCACGTAAGCGATCTTAACAGCATCACTGGAGAACACGGTGGGCTGGTGTGTGAAAACAAGCTCACACTGCATAATGAAGGTAGAGCAAGTTTCAAAGTTACCGTCAAATGGGCGTGGACTGGTAATGATGGTTCCACGGGGTAAATAAACAGGAACCGGAGGATCTACTGGAGCGGCGGCCACAGGGGGCGCACTTGCTGGCGGTACAGGCTGGTTCAGCTGCTGGTTGGCAAGAGCTGCTGAAATGGTCTGCAGTTGTTGCATGATCTCTGCCTGCTGACTCGCCATCGCCGCCTGCTGGACAGCTAAAGCTTCCACAGAAGCTTGCAGGGGTTGAACTTGAGACTGGAGACCCTGCACAGCAACCGAAGCCTCTTGTAATTGCTGGGAATGGTCGTTGGTAATCTGAATTTGTTTTACTAGGGCTGCTTGCACCGGATTGGCTGTGGGTGTGCCGTCTGTGCTGGCTGGGGTCGTCATGGCCAGTTCGTACTGTTAGGGTTTGCACCCGACCCCAAGAGCACAAACACAGAAGGCACAATATAGCGGGACCAACAGGCTAATTTATTGAAGAGAAAACTCAGGAAGTCACTTTCACCAGGAAACGCGAAGTCCACCTTTAAGCCGGGAACCGTGGAGTCGCCCTTTAATCCGGGAACAGTGGAGTCGGCCCTTAATCCAGGCAGGAGGGGGGGGGGTAAACAGGAGGATACCAAAGGAGAACGGAAAATCACAGCAACGCTGGAGTGAAGAAATCCTCTTCGTAAACGGAAAGCAGCGCACAGGGGAAGGGGAGCAACGAGGAAGGTCCAACAGAGAAATCTCCAGGGAAGATCCAGGTAAGTAAACAAACTTCGATGAGCAGGACAAGCACAAGTACTCTCCCAGGGAACGGCACGAACTGGCAACAAGCTGAGAGTGACACAGCCAGATATAGGGAGGTGATTGCCAACAGGTGAGTGGAGGGGTAACGAGGAAACAGGCATCAGGTGGAGTTGGCAGAGCTCCGGGTACGCTTACACTGCAGAGCGGGTGTGGAGCGGGGAGACGTTGAGCCTTGGCCAAGGTTACACTGCAGAGCGGATGTGGAGCGGCGAGACGTAACACACTTGGGCCTAAAACTGCAGTGTGTCAGAAAAGTTTTACATCTATTTCATCGAGAAGGTCTTTGATAAGGAAGCCCTTATCGGCCATGACCTCATCACCTGACTCTAAGAGGTCCAGAACACCTGACCTCTTAGTTATCGCCTTATCAGAAATACATCCTGTGTATAAATTACTTACCAGGCTAACTGACCCTGAGGGAGTGATCCCAATTAGGGATTTCAGTGTAATGTTACTTTTATAATGGGAGTATGTCATGGTGTTCAAAACCTTCGAACTAGCTGTCTCGATGCGGATCTCTGTGCAGTCTAGTATCACTCTTGTGTTTGGGTAGAATTCCTTGAATACTGGTGGCATTAGCTCGTCTACTGCTGCTCTACTAGGCCATATTGGGAGGGTCCCTAACATAAAGAGCAAATAGTTGGCACACGTCGTACAGTTCCTGCTGACTGTGGCCGGCGACACATTGAATCGTACAGATAAATCCAGAGCAAAAAAGCCCTGCCTCACACGGCACAAGAACAGGAAAAACTGATCAATCAGCGATAAATGCTCTGCATGGAAGCCAGAACAGAAATGTGTTCTAGGTTATGGCTGTTCCTTTGCATTTCAGTCCATCGCACCATGGACTCTGCAGAAGGCTGTAAAGCTAGGAAGAGTGCTTTGAGGGTGTGGTAATCCTTAAAACCAGCGTAAAACCTGATCAGATTGGGCGCACACTGGAAGTGTTCTAGACCAGAACGCTCACTTTTCAGCTTTTTATTTTAGTCCTCCAGGAAAGCGATGCGTGTCTTTACTGCGTCAAGCTGGTCTTCCACAGAAAGGGGCTTCACGTCGTAGTCATGATCAGGTAGAGTCGCCCAAACCTCACTGGACACATGAGGATATGTCATACATGTGGGAAGCAATATAAATCCACACATTTTCCTGTTATCAAGATGATGTGTCAGAACAGAGCTATCCACTATTGAAAGATTAGTGAATATATATATATATATATATATATATATATATATATATATATATACACACACACACATACATACATACATACATACATACATACATACATACATACATACATATTATACAATGCAGTAATCTACATGTTTGAAAAATTGTATTGTACTGACAGTAACAACTCACCTATCTCCCTCATGTTCCTCTTCATGTTCCTCTTAATCTTCTTCCGCTATTAAGTCACCAATGCGACTACAAACAGGAGCAAACATTTTTCAACGTCAAACTTCTGTCTCCCTTCTAATGTTTTAGTCACAGTGAAACTGGTCACCCCAATATTATTTAACTGGCTGTACATGGTGCAACCTCTGCAGCTCAATACATACAGTAACGTTAAATGTACATGCAACCTCTGCATCTCAATGCATACAGTAGGCCTACATGTACATAATGTCTGTTGCAATAATAGCAGGAGGAGTAAACATTTAGCCATATGGCATCTTAATGTGGAATTTAGTTGTAAACATGAGTGCACAACTGTAAACGTTACTCACTCATCTGCTGACTCGGGTGTCACCTCCCCAGCAGGTTGACCACCACGAACAGGAACCCTAAACATACAAGCTATTAATGGCAGGTATTATGTTTCATTTCATCAACATCCTAACATCATTTTCATGACAACATCCAGCTAACGTTACTATAGCTCTGCATGACCTACCGTGATGTCTGTCTGCTAGTAAAGTTAGTAAACTTAGCTACCTCCTCGGCGTAGGGTGATTTGACCATGGGAAAATGGTCGGTAGAGTTCCGGGTTTCAGTTTTGTCAGCCCAAGAAACGTCTTGCGGAAACAGTCCTCGGTGAAGTGCTGTGAGCACACCCTGGTGTTGTCTGTGATCTATAATGACAAATGATATCTGACGTTACTGTCAGCAACATGTTAACTGTTATGGTTGTAGTTAGACCAGAAAGCTAGCTAACAACGTTGCTAGGGAGCTAGCTAGCTAGCTATCCAGCCAGCTAGCTAGGTAAAGGTGAAGGTATTGGTAGTTACCTGAAAATGCGGCCCTGTATCCCTCTTAATTTTCACCACCCATGCCTTACGGGTGTGCAGGCGTTTGGGGAAGCGGTGAAACGTCAAGGATTTATCTCTTTCCCTTCTTTGATAGGAGTTGCAGGATGGTACACAGCAGTACGACATGGTGCTTCCAGCAGTGTTTTCAGTGAAGTAAGAAGGGGGCGTGGCTAAGTTCCCACCGTTTGGTTTTTTTTTTAAATCCAAGATGGCCGCGGCCTGAAATGGGCGTATTGGGACCCACAGTAGACATAAGACACTGGATAAAATACATTACAGGGGCAGACAAAAATGAACACATACCTCTTTCTACATGTCCAAAGCGGGAAAGAGGCAGAGGTCAGGGGGGACATACGTTTCGGGCTACTAACAGGAAATGGGGTCACAATAGGGAGGGGCTACTATAAGCGTTTTCTGACGATATAATAAAATAAAATAACGTTAGCAGTGAAAGTAATAATCATAATAATAATCATGTGGTGATACTTTGTGTAATTATAAAACATATTTTGGTTATGACGTTTTTAACCATGCTACACGTGTAGACGGCTTATTCTGATACCGTGGTCGACGTGATTTCTTTTGCACAACTGGTTCTTGTAAATTGGAATTTTCTTCAACCATGCATTTAGCCTGTTCAGCTGCAGACGCCATATGTGTGGCAGTTGTGACACCCTTATCTAGAGCAGTGTTTCTCAACCGGGGGTCCGCGGACCCCTAGTGGTCCGTGGTGTAATTGCAAGGGGTCCGTGAAAATAAAATATCTTTAAAAAAAAGATCCTATGACATTTATATAAATAGGATTATTTTACTCAAATGTGACTGAGACCTTTATCTACCTAAACTATAAAGGGTAACAGGACTTTTTTCTCTAATTACATCTGTTTCACAAGTGTCATTTATTGTATTTTAATAAGAGATCTCACTCCCGTTTGCATTGTTAAAAGTTACTGCATAAAAATTCTGTTTTGTTACATATATCTGAAAGTTACTGAATACATATTCTGTTTTGTTACATATATCTGAAAGTTACTGAATACATATTCTGTCTTGTTACATATATCTGAAAGTTACTGAATACATATTCTGTTTTGTTACATATATCTGAAAGTTACTGAATACATATTCTGTGTTGTTACATATATCTGAAAGTTACTGAATACATATTCTGTCTTGTTACATATATCTGAAAGTTACTGAATACATATTCTGTGTTGTTACATATATCTGAAAGTTACTGAAGAATTCTGTTTTGTTACATATATCTGAAAGTTACTGAATACATATTCTGTTGGTACATATATCTGAAAGTTACTGAATACATATTCTGTTTTGTTACATATATCGGAAAGTTACTGAATACATATTCTGTTTTGTTACATATATCTGAAAGTTACTGCATAAGAATTCTGTTTTGTTACATATATCTGAAAGTTACTGCATAAGAATTCTGTTGTTACATATATCTGAAAGTTACTGAATACATGTTCTGTGTTGTTACATATATCTGAAAGTTACTGCATAAGAATTCTGTTGTTACATATATCTGAAAGTTACTGAATACATGTTCTGTTTTGTTACATATATCTGAAAGTTACTGAATACATATCCTGTTTTGTTACATATATCTGAAAGTTACTGAATACATATTCTGTCTTGTTACATATATCTGAAAGTTACTGAATACATATTCTGTTGTTACATATATCTGAAAGTTACTGCATAAGAATTCTGTGTTGTTACATATATCTGAAAGTTACTGCATAAGAATTCTGTTTTGTTAACTAAATCTAAGTTACAACTGAAAGCTCTTATTTTTGCCCCAAAGAGTGAATAAATGCTATAATGCAATTTAAAATGCAGTTTCTACTGTTTCCATCAAATTGCAACCCCCCTCCCCCAAGATCAGGTGGAGGGGTCCTCAGGGTAGATAAAAAATACGCAGGGGGTCCAGGACCCCAAAAAGGTTGAGAACCACTGGTCTAGAGTGAGGTTAGGCTCTAGGAGCAGCCTTTCTCTAATGTGTGCATTTGAGATGTCCTCAATAAGCTGATCACGCAACATCTCGTCTGTGGTAACGTGGTCTTTATGAAAAGATGGACTTTCACCAGATTCGGGTTTACCGATTTTATTCAGTCTCACGGAACAGCGTACAGATTCACATGTTGCCATTTCAGTTATCACTACTTACTCTCTGTATGTCTCAACTCATCAACCCGATAACCAACTGTACCTCCTTGGGGTGTGGGGTGGTACTGCAGGTAAGTATAACATGAACAGGTAGTCAGTATACCACATCCCTCCCCCCTTCAGAGTAAACTACTCGGGTGAGCTTTAACCTCAAGTTACCTTTTTTTTTTGTAACTGCTCACACACTGTACTGTAACAGCAATTCAAAACTAAATAAAATGTTTAACTTAATCAAGTGTTCAAAGTTAATTTCAATATTTCCTATTATGACAATGTTTACCCGTGTTTTTTGGTTTTTTTTACATATCATGCTTGAACAAAGCACAAGAATGAACTAGGAAGGTGGGTAGACTACCAGCCTTCCAGTGATTCCCAGAGCGCATTCTTGCTCTTGCTTGAGGGATCTCACTACTAACTTACAAAGTCTTTCAGGTAAGCAGGAGCCTGTCTTGTGCGCTCAGAGCGGCGCAGTACTGGTGGTGGGTCTGCTCTCACGTCTGGCGGGTCTGGCGGGTGAACCTCAGCTATCTCAGCAGGCTCAGAGAATTCCCCTTCCACTGAAGCAGGGACCGTCGAGTCTGCAGGCAAGGCCTCCGCTGCTTGCTCCGGCTCCTGAAGAGTGGTAGGCTTCTCTGTCACCTCTGGCATGGACGTCTCGGTCATTGTTGCATGCCGTCTCCGGATTTGGTCGACGTGACGTCTCATGACGCATCCATCTCCTGTCTGTACCGTGTAGGATACAGGTCCTGTGTTCTGCTCGACGACCGCTGGTACCCACTTGGGCCCGTAGCTGTAGTTACGGATGTACACATCATCACCAGGGGAAAAACTTCTCCACCTACTGTGTGTGTCCTGTTGTTGCTTTTGTTTAAGTTGTTTCTTATGTATCTTTGACTTCACATGAGGCAGTAGAAGATCCAGTGTTGAACGTAGTCTCCTGGACATCAGCATTTCCGCTGGTGACAAGCCAGTAGTGGTTTGCGGTGTGATTCTGTAATTGAATAGAAATCTGGCTATTTTTGTTTCTAAAGTGTCTCATTTTATTTTCTTTACACCTTGTTTGAATGTCTGCACGGCTCTTTCGGCCAGGCCGTTTGATGCCGGGTGGAAGGGCGCGGATGTCACGTGCTGTATGCCATTCTGTTTCAGGAACGTCTCAAACTCTTGGCTTGTGAAGCAAGTTCCGTTGTCAGAGCCGCTTCCTTCTAACGGTTAGTGCCTCTCATTCTTTTACCTTCTATGGAGATAGACACAATCTTCCTCTTGGGACATCCTCTCCTTTTATTGCCCCCCACTTCTCTTCCTATAGCTTACTCTGCATTTCTCTGTCTGCTGACATACTCAATACTTTTCCACTGCCCATATAGCCCCTCATGTCCTTGTAACAAGCCTTGTTCCTTATGCATATGATTTCCCAATGATTAATCTATCCTTATATTCCAATCAATACGTTGTAATCATCATTATTAAACATCACACCATTGCATTTAACTACAAGTCCCCCTTTTGGTCTCATGAAAATGAGACCAACCAACCAATCGGATTCAAACATCACATTCAGCCTCTTTGTTCTGTTGTGGTGTTAGTTTTGACCTGTGTGTCTGTCTCTGATGGATGATTCCCATATCAATATTGGAGTAACTATTGCTATAAAAATGATCCCGCACACTCCCAACCACCACCATTTGGCTTGGTGGGGTTTTCCCGTTCCCTCAAACATCTTAATCAACATATCAAAAATCCTTAGCAAGCAAAACCTTCTTGTGTTCTGGTTATCAGTTCCTTGTATCGTAGAAAAACTTTTCTGGGAGAGCTTTTAACCTTCTATATCAGAACATTCTTTCCGCACCTGGCAAAATTCTTCATTCCAATCTTGAGTATATTGTGGCTTGCCTGAGTATATGCAAAGCCGGTTACTATAAATCTTATCCAAAAGTGATAGCTATAATAGCTGTCGCCACAGATAGTGGCTCGTGTCTTTACACTTATTCAGAGTCAACTGTGGTGTTTCTTATCTGTTCCCGTGTCCTAGCGGGTGAATCCGCTGCTGCACACTGGCTCCAGTGGTACCAGCTGTCTCCTTTGCCCTGTAGTCGGACCGCGTGTGATGTCCTCTCAACCACCTTGTATGGCCCTGTCCACCTTGGCTCCGACCACTTCCTCTTGCTCACCTTCAGCAGAACCCAGTCCATGGTGGGCGGTGTCTGTCCCTCTAGGTTCCCCTCTGCTGCTGCAACCTGTTTTGAGAAAGCTGACACCAAAGCTGTTAGTTGGTCATAGTAAGGTTTGTACTTCAGCGGATCTCTTTCCTTTTCCGTGGTTGGGATTCCAGCTCCCGGTCCCGGGAACTGCTGCCCTGTTGTCAACTCATATGGAGTGTAACCTGTGATGGAGTTTACTGAGCTCCTAATTGACATTAGAGCTTGGGGTAGGGCATCCACCCAACTCATTTTTGTTTGAGCACACACTTTTCCTATCTTTCCTTTAATGGACTGATTCATTCTCTCCACCTTTCCCTGTGATTGGGGGTGATACACTGTTCCAAACGCATGTTTAGTCCTAGGGCCGCTTCTACTGCCTGCAGGTCTTTGTTCTTAAAATGTGTGCCATTATCTGACCTGATTCTTTTTGGAAACCCATGCGTTGGTATGTATTGGTTGATTAGGAATTTGATTACCGTTTTGGCATCTTCCTTTTTAGCAGGTACTGCTTCTGGCCAGCCAGTGTATGCATCCACAGCGACCAAGAGGTACCTATACCCATTTACTCTTTCCAACATGTCAGTGTAATCAATTATGATTTCTTGACCTGGCATTTTTGGCAAAGGAAATTTTCCCTCGTGTGGCTTTACTTTCGCCCTGATATTGATATATATCTGCATCTGTGCTTTTCCACAATGTGTTAGCCCGTGCGCCTCCTGTAACACGGAAGCCGTCCACCCTGGGGGTAACACAGGTCGGCCGTCCGGCGACCTCCAGACTCCTTCGGATTCCGTTGCCCCTCTCTCTTTCCAAACTGTGAACTCTTGAGGAGAGGCTTTCTGTGGTTCCTTTATTAACATATTTACATCGCAGGCAGGTAGTAAATCATACACTGTTTTTCCCACCTGCATCATCATATATTGGGCTGTGTAACCTGCTGCCCTTTTAGCTGCAGAGTCTGCCTCCTGATTTCCTTTTGCTATCATATTTTCAGTTTTGTCGTGACCTCTGCACTTTATTACTGCTACCTCTGTTGGTTTCATTAGAGCTTCTACCAGTCTCTTGATGTCTTTCTCATGTTTGATTGGGGTTTTTGCTGCTGTCAAAAATCCTGCTCTGATCCACTGACTGAGCTCCACCTGTATTGCTCCTACCACGTATGCCGAGTCTGTGTAGATGTTTACTTTTTTCCCTTCTGCCCATTCTAATGCTGCTATCATTCCCTGTAATTCAGCTAGCTGCGCTGATTCTTTTCCTATTACTCCCCTTGTCACTACCTCCTCAAACCCTTCATCTGTTTGTCTTACCACTGCATATGCTGCCTTCAGTCCCTCCGTGGGATGTCTGTAGCAACAGCCATCTGTGAACAGCACTTCCTCTGGGTCAGCTAAGGGTTTTGCCCGTAAATCTGCTCTGACCTTAACATCTTTCTGTACTCTTTCTTCGCACACATGTGGCTCACCTTCCCCCATGTTATCTGCCATGTTGAGTCCCTCGTGTGTGAACGTTATGTGTGGTGCATTGAGGATTTTTTCCAACCTTGTCTGTCTTAATGATGTCATGGTGAATGCTGCTGAGTTCACATAGGCCACTATGCTGTGTGTTGTCAGGACTGTTAGAGCATGTCCCATGACTATGTGTGCTACTTTTTGCAGAATTTTTGCTACCCCTGCTGCATGTCTTGTGCATGGTGGATGTCTATTTTCTGTTGGATTGAGTGTCACACTTGCATACATCATCACCTGCCTACCCCTCCCCCCCTTTTTTCTGAAAAAGAACACCATTTACCGTATGTGATTTTTCTGAAACATCCAGATAGAATGGCTCTTTGTAGTCAGGCATTGCTAAATCAGCAGCGTTTGTGAGAGCCTGTTTGAGGGAAATGAAATTGTTCTCTGCTTCAGTGGTTCATTGTAAGCATGCTGGCAAATTTCTCATCCCTGCTCATTGACCATGGCCCTTAAGGGGTGTGTGAGTTCCCCATATGATGCTATGTACTGTCTGCTATAACCCGTCAACCCCAGGAATGAGAGCATGTCTTTCACTGTGACTGGTTTAGGATGGTGTAGAATTGAGGATCTATGGGCTGGGGACACACCTGTTCCTCTACTAGAGATAATTCTCCCCAGGAACGAGACCATCTGTCTGCAGCACTGGAGTTTGGTTTTTGAAACTGTGAACGCAATGTGATACAGCTGAGTTAATAGGGATTTGGTGGCTGCTAGGCAGGAGACATGATCTGGAGCTGCCAGAATGATGTCATCCACATACTGAATCAACACCACCCCCTTTGGGAGAGTGAGATCAGTGAGCTGCTGTTTCAGAACCTGATTGAACAGCCCAGGAGACAAGATGAAATCCTGGAGAATCCTTGTATACCTTAGCTGTTGGCCTTTATAGGTAAAAGAGAAGATGTCTCTCACATGGTCAGCTAGTGGTAGGCAGAAAAATGCATTGGCCAGATCAATACAGGAAAACCATGTGTTCTGGGGACAGTGCAGACATGGCAGTTTATGGATTTGGTACTGGGATTGTAGGAGTTGACACAATACTATTGACCCGTCTAAGGTCGTGAGCCATTCTATATTTTCCTGTATTTTGCTTCTCTACTGGTAAAATAGGTGTGTTCCAGCCAGATTCTGAGGGCTCCAACACCCCCGTTGCCAACAGTCCCTCAATAGTATCTGAGATCCCTGCTTCTGCCTCAGGTTTGTAGGAGTACTGTTTCTGCCAGATCGGAGTGTGATCTGTCAATTCAAAAGAGATGGGATCAGCGTTCTTGCAGTGACCTACATCAGTTGGGCCTGCTGACCATAACGCCTCAGGGAGAGTGTCTATCATGCTTGCGGCATCAGAGTGATCAGCCTTCTCTCTGCCATGACATCTATCTATTTGTCTATGTTCTAACAGCACTTTGTCAGTCGTCTTGTGCATGATCCTGTAAGCTTTTTCGGATGGGGAGTACTGTAATTCAGGGAGTTGGGTCCAAATCCAGTCTGTCAGTGCCATCAGACACTTGCACATCGGCCCAAGATCTCTAGCCTGGTGTTTAACATGCACTGCTAAGGTGATATGGGGCACCGCCTCTTCAGACATCTCATACCACTCAAATTGTTCTGGTGTCAATTCAACAGCAGCTGCCACACCTTCATTCCCCACTAGAATACAGCTAGACAATACTTCCCACTGTGTCCCGTCAATGTCACTGTAAAAATTTTGCTGATAAATTTCATCCCCGTCCCTATCATAGTACAGAGTAACATGGAGGGGGTCGGTTGGAGGGGAGTAGGGATGTAGCATTTGGACCCACGGCCGCCACTGATGATACAGAGTCTGTACGCCTTTGCTTTGCTTGCTTCCAGGTTCTAGGAGTCCCCAGTATATATCTGCCCAGAGTCCTTCAGCCGTGGGTTAAACATCAGCTGACAACAACATTTGAGAGCTGGACTGGATCATTGACAGAGAACAGTTCACAGAATACCCATTGGGAAAAGTCATTACCAGTCCCTCTGGCCCACACATGACTGATGCCCCACACCTCACCAACACATCCCGCCCCATCAAATTGACTGGGCACGCTGGTGATGAAATGTATTGATTTAAAAAAGTCTGTCCTGCCACCGTGGTAGTCAGAGGTGTTGTCAACGGCAGATTTTCTGGGGGTTCTGCCAGCAGCACCTGCCCTTGAGTTCCCGGGCCCCTTCAGTACTCATACCCCTGACCACCCTGCATGATCTGGGGATATTGTCCCTGCGGTGGAGCTGCTGCTGCATGAGGGGCTTGATGAAGTGGAACCATAACTGGAGGCTGCCCTTGGACCGGGGGCTGCACATAACCACCCCTGTTGCTGACTGGACCTTGACCTCCCCTGGGTCCCCACAGCATGGGACACTCCCTTCTCCAGTGTCCAGGCTGGCCACATCCAAAGCATGTAGGTGGCATACCTCTGGGTCCTCCACGACCCCTCCCTCTACCTCTCATGCCTCCTGTTACTCCTACAGGCCTGCCCCCATAAGGGGAACTAGGCACCCATTCAGGCACTGGGTACAAATTTGGGATGTAGTTTTGTGGGGGCGGCTGTTGAACCATCTGATTGGCTACCTTTTGGTTTGTCTTTTTAGCATCATTTACCTTTTTCATTGCCTCATCCAATTGGAGCTTTAGGAGCTGCACCTGGGCTGACTCTGTGCTCTGTCTATCCTCATCCTGTGTAGCCTTGTGTCTTTTCATATGATGAATCAGATGTTTTTCCCATTGCTCAGTAGAGCAGCCTGGGATGTCTGGCTTGCCCTCCATGGCATCTTGTACTGCTTTGGGCATTCCAGCCATAACAGCTTTTCTAAACAGTGTGGTCTGTAACTGTCCTGAACCTGGATGGCTTCCTGCGGTGTCTGTCCAGATGCCTTTGCATCTGCCTAAAAATGCTGACATGTCTTCTCCGTCTTTCATGGAAAAGGTCAGTTAATGCATTGCTCCGGGAGGAATGGGGAATTTATCCCTCATTGCCCCTTCCCACAGCTGTGGCTTCACTGGTAAATGGTTCTGAATCTGGTATATAACTAGAGCCTGCCGCAGCCTCAATCTGCTGTATTTCCCACATAGCTAGTTGTTTTCTCAATAATGCTCTCCAGTCTCCCATAGCTAATTTGTATCCCAAGGTGTGTTGGCAAAGTTTCTCCATCCAGGGCCCTCCTCCCTCAGTGGGAGGGGGCATTTTATCCAGGATGCAATTCATGTCTGTGAATTAGAATGGTTGATACACCTCCCCCGTTTGGGGTCCTTTATATATCAGTGGCAGTTGACGATATCTAGCGGGTGGTTGTATCTGTTCTCTGTCCCTAAGCTGGTGTCTATGCCTGTGGTCAGCACGGGGCGCTATACCAGTCCGGTTGTGCCTGGTTAGTAGCCCTGTAATTGTGACCGGGTATGTGTCTTTGTTTTCCTCATCACTGCTCATACCCTCTGCCTCTGTACCTGCCTCCGAGCTCTCCTCGGGACCTTCTACCCTATTCACTTCCTCTCTTATCTCTCTGAGCTGTCTCTCCTGGAACCCCTGTCCTGCTCCTCCCCCGTTTGGGGTGGAGGATGTTTCTGACCCTGTCGTGGGTGAGCTTCTTGCCTGGTTTATCTCTTCCTGTCCGCTTATCTGTTCATGTATTATCCTACTCACTTCTCTGGCTTCCTGCACCCTGCGCTCTGCCTCCCTCACCAGGTCCTCCACCTCTGATAGTCTCCTTGTTACTACTTCCTCTAACGTCTCCCTAATCTCTCTGTACTCCTCCTTTCCTATTGCTGTCATTTTCATTACTCCTTCGTCCACACGCACGAGTGGCATTTGTGGTGTGGGATAAGGAGGGGGTTGTATTCCGGGTATTTTGGGATATATTGGCGCTGAGGCTTCTGTTTTTTCATTTCCTTTATCTTTTTCTTTGGTTATTTCTGAGTGTTTTTGATTAATTTCTACTGCCATGCAAGCTAAGGTCATGTTGTGTAAGTGGGCTCTTCTCTGTTCATTTTCCTCTCCATCTTTCTTCCATTTTCTTTTGACTAACATAGAAACTTTTTCCGCCTTCCAGTGTTCATCTGCTTTCTTTTTAGCTTGTTTTTCTGCCTTCCCTAGGTATAATATCAATCTCTTCCTTTCCTCCTCTTTGGGGACCTTACCCTGTGTTTGTATGTCTTTCCATATACTGTAATACGCCCCAATCTTGGTGTCTCGCTTGTTCTTAGGGAGCCCTGCAAAAATTTGACTCCTGGTTCTTTCCCATTGTTGCTTAACGGTCAACATAACATTGGGAGGGCAACCTCCGTATTCTTCACACTCCCTGTCAGATTCCCCTTCCATTGTGTTTTATCTGTCCCCACTCAGTAGCAAGCTGGTTTGTATGACACTTGCGTCCCGAGCAACCAACCCAATCAGAGAAGAGTTCAGTAGCCAGTCAGTTTGTATGGCACATACGTCCCGAGCAACTGACCCAATCAGTGAGTTTTATCAGGCAGTTTGCGTTGACACCAGTTAGGTTTCCACTGCTGATTCTTTCTCACTGAGACACTCCCTCCTTCCTCTCTGAGACACTATTGAGTTTCTACCACCCTTATACAGTTTTATCAAACACTTTTTAATCATGCAAAATATCAAACATTCACACTTGCTGTTAAAACACAGCACATATCATAAACTAGTGAGCGCTGCTTTTATGGGGACTCTAACCCCAAGGGTCTCTAAACCTACTCACTCGGGCCTCTAGCCCCTTATACGGACATGCGCCACTTTTATGGAGACTTTTATCCCCATGGGTCTCTAAACCCGTCCGTATTTCCCACGTGCGTGCGCTGCTTTCATGAGGACTCTAACCTCATGGGTCTCTAAACCCGTCCGTATTTCCCGCGTGCGTGCGCTGCTTTCATGAGGACTCTAACCCAATGGGTCTCTAAACCCGCACGTCTTCTTTTCAGTCCTGTTGTTGCTTTCAGGGGCCTCTAACCGCCGGGACTTTAAACCCGTGCACAATTTATTTCAATGCTTTATTCATCTACTTTAACTAGGACACTTGCCGTATAATGACAACACAGAATTTGGTATAGCCAATAACAGAACTTCGATAAAACAGGAGTCTGTTTACCTTAGTTTTTTCAGCGGCCGCTTGTTGTTGCCATCACACTGCAGTTATCCGTTGTGTTTTACTTCTTCACCAAACTGTTGGACTGCAGCTCACTCTACCAACTCATCTTCATCTATGTGAGAGCGTAGTCCTGCGTATTTGTTGATAAAGCAATAGGAGAAGATATTCGGTCTCAAACCATCTGTTTTAGCAGTAAATGGATAAAGCATACAGAGCTCTGGGTCTAGATCTTCCTATCCCTGACAAGCAACAGAGTGTGTCAGTTGTCAAAGTGTTGACTGAACATGAATGTGTGGTCTTCTTTGTGATTGGTCCGTTGATCTGACTCCATTTCTGCCTCAATAATATCCGGACTCCAAGTGACCTCCTTCTGCAGCTGTTGTCGTGAGATCCTGTTCCTATTTCTGAAACCACAGATCACAGCACATCTTGTATCTACTCCCCCAAGGCCACAGCACCCTTATTGTTCCCCTTACTATTCAGAGCCGCTAACCTTATCTAAGGTTAACGACCCTCACTCTTTTACCTTCTATGGGGATAGACACAATCTTCCTCTTGAGACATCTTATCCTTTTATTGCCCCCCCACTTTTCTTCCTATAATTTACTCTGCATTCTTCTGTCTGCTGACATACTCAATACTTTTCCACTGCCCATATAGCCCCTCATGTCCTTGTAACAAGCCTTGTTCCTTATGCATATGATTTCCCAATGATTAATCTATCCTTATATCCCTTATTCCAATCAATACGTTGTAATCATCATTATTAAGCATCACACCATTGCATTTATCTACAGGTTGAAGTGCTCTCTCATTAGAGTTGTTATCTCATTGTACGTTTTCGAGCTAGGCTTTGCTGGACTCACCAGGTTTCTTATGAGCTTGTATGTGGCTGGTCCCACCACGCTGATGAGGATAACTCTCTGCTTCTCTCCACCATCAATTTCATTTGCTTCAAAAAACTGATCGAGAATCTCGCAGTACTCTTCCCATGTCTGCTCCTTTGCATCAAATGGTGCGACAGGGTGCCTATCATTGCATTCATCTTTACGTTTCTGCTCGTTAATCCTCCGGTCCAATTTAGCCCTGGCTAGTTCTCCGTACTTAGCACGTCTTCCTACCGTCCGCCAACTGAACTCATCCAGTCGCATCCGCCTTCAATCAGGCACTTCCCCCATCCATCCAGTATCCTCGTCGCCAATATGTGATAACGTGTTCTTTATGAAAAGATGTAGTTTCACCGGATTCGGGTTTACCGATTTTATTCAGTCTCACGAAACAGCGTACAGATTCACATGTTATCATTTCAGTTATCACTACTTACTCTCTGTATATATCAACTCATCAACTTGATAATCCTAGGCGTCAACTGTACCTCCTTAGGGTGTGGGGTGGTACTGCAAGTAAGTATACTATGAAGCCACATGATGAGGCAAGCTCTCGTAAAGCAGCCACATACTGAATAACAGTCTCATGTAGGCCTTGAACTCGTTTTCTGAATGTGTGGCGTTCCACTACCAAATTAGCCATAGCAGTGAAATGTGCTTGTAGTGCAACATCCTTGATTCTTACGTCTTCATACACACAATGTTTGTAAGTATTTCAGTTTATATGGCCTACATTTACTACAGCATTACAAAGTCTGTCCCATTCATTTTTCATTTTATCTGTAGTATGTTATGCCGTGTTGGTTTGCGCTAGCTTGCTATGTGTTAGGATGCTCCCTTTTGCTAGTCGTATGCTCTTATTTCGTGCACTGAGGCACTCTTATTTGTACTTTTGATATGTCTTATGTGTTCATTTTGTGTATTTAGTTTGTAGTACCTCCAATTTTGTAACTGCGGTGTTATATTGTGTTTGTATATTTCAGTTTCACCTTTTGGCAAGTAAACATCATGAATTTCACTCCGCCCCCTGAAATGATTGATTGCCGAAGATTTTAGCTGACTGGATAGTTGGGTTATTGCTCAGATCCTCCAAGACCACTACAGTGAAAAAAACAGCATATCATCAAGCTGTAAGAAGGGAGCAGCTGGATAAGAGACCGAAGGACCATCATACAGGCATTGAGCAAGCCTCCACGACGCCCTCCCCTGATGTCCTTACTTCAGTGAGCCCACACATTTTCTGTCACCATGGCAGAAGGAGGCGCACATGCTAAAGTGTTAGAAGGATGTGCCACAAAAGAGGACCTCCACTCATTACGTTCTTGTTCCTCCAAATCATCAAGTAGTTCCAAATCATCACTCGCCATCGCCAAATCACGAGCCAAGGCTGAGGCAGGTATCACCAAAATGGCCTATGCTCAGAGGGAGAGGGAACTTAAACTAGAGAAGGCCCGTCTGGAAGCTGACCTAGCAGTGGAAAAGGTCTGCATAGAAGCCACCCTAGAGGCTCTTCAAGCAGAAAAGGAAACGGATGCTGCACGGATTGAAGCAGAAATACTGGAGTCAGGTTTGATGGACCAAGACCGTCAGTCACGTAGCAGTAGAGCCTCTGATCATCTCTCACCCCAGACATGACTTCAGCGTATAGAACACTGTTATAATAATAATAATAATAATAATAATACATCAATATTATATAGTGCTTTTCTAATACTCAAAGTCACTTTAAAATAAACGGGGTGAAACAAGTCGGCAGACAAACATAACACAGACATACAGGGGTGGATGGGAAGGGGGCCTACGAGAGGGAAAAGCGGCAGCCACACACGACGCCAGCAGTACTCTCTGACTTGGACAGATACAAAAAGGAACGATGTACTGGACCAAGCCAGCCTGAAATCCAAGCCATTCAGATCACATGCCTCACCTTATCATGAGCTCCAAGTCACGAGTCACACCCAGCAGCCTGCTAAATCCATCCCACTCCACAGACCCCTTCCCATGAAAATGGAGCCACTCTGGCAGAACGACGGAAGAGTGGACATGAGGGATCAACAATGACCCCTCAGTGATCCTTATAATAACCAGAACAAAGCGGTCAGCCCAGGCAACGCTGACACCTCCACCACCAATGACCTCATCAGGTTTCTTGCACGGAGCCAGTTGGTGACCTCAGGGTTGACCAATTTCGATGACAAGCCAGAGAATTACTGGGCATGGAAGTCCACCTTCAATGGACCCATCACAGGCCTGTGACTGTCAGTGGGAGAAGAACTTGATCCTCTCATCAAATGGCTTGGCAAGGAGTCTTCTGAACAGGCACGGCAACTCAGAGCAGTCAACATCAGGATTGATGATAGTTTGGCAAAGACTGGAAGAATATTATGGCTCACCTGAGGCAACCGAAAGGGTTCTCTTCAATAAACTTGAAGAATTTTTGAGGGTTGACCCTGGAAAACACTGCCCCATCCACGATAAACCCCACCCACTGCGGAAATGTAGAGGCTTCAGAGAGAAGACTCTAGAAGAGCGAAAACAGTTCCTCAAAGACTATAACATATGCTTCCGGTACTGCTCCTCCACAACCCACCTAGCTAGAGACTGCAACATAGAAGTGGACTGCAACGAATAAGGCAGCGACCGTCACACCTCAGTACTCCATCCGGGTCTGGCTCCCTGGAAGTCCAAGTCATCTCCTCTTGCTTCAGAGAATGGCGGGGAGGAAGAACAAGTGGACAACCAGGAAGTCACCTCCAACTGCACTGAAGTATGTGGAGAAGGAATGAGTCTTAGGGCATGTTCGAAGATCTGCCTAGTCAACGATTATCCTGAAGGATGTTGGGCGGAGTCCAGAAGGATGTATGCCATCCTGGACGAGCAGAGTAACCGTTCCTTGGCAACACAAGAGTTCTTCCGCATCTTCAAGGTAACGAGTAGTCCATCACTGTACACTCTCAAGACATGTGCAGGACTCAAGGAGACAGCCGGCAGAAAGGCCTGGGGTTACACTGTGGAGTCAGCAGATGAGAAGGTCAGTTTCTCTGTCCCCACACTACTCGAATGATATCAGGTCCCAAACAGCCAGTCAGAGATCCCAACTCCCAATGCCGCTTGCCACCACAGGCACCTGAAACGGATTGCAGATGAGATCCCACCCCTGGACCCGGACGCAGGCATACTCCTGTTGCTTGGCAGAGACATTCTGAGAGCACACAAAGTCAGGAGCCAGATAAACGGTCCTCATGACGCCCCATTCGCCCAAAGACTGGATCTTGGATGGGTCGTCATTGGCGATGTGTGCCTCGGAGGAGCACACAAGCCACCTCACGTCAGAACTTTCAAGACCTCCATTCCGGAAAGTGGACGCCCCAGCTTTCTCAGCCCATGCAGCAGCCAGGTCCGAGTGAAAGAGACATTTACCTACAGCTACCCGGTGTCAGCTGCCATAGTTAGTATACAGAAGACGCTCGACAGAGAGCACCTGGCTCAGTCAGTCTTCCTTCACACAGCCAGCGACCACAAGCTTGCTCCTTCGATAGATGACATGAGATTCCTGCAGATCATGGACAATGAGTATCGCCAAGATGAGTCTAAAAGCTGGGTCGCACCCCTACCCTTTCAGTCACCATGGAAACGACTGCCCAACAACAGGGAGTATGCCCGAAGCCGTCTTAACTCTCTCTGCCGCACTCCAGACAAGCAGCCACAGATGAAAACCCACTACGTAGAGTTCATCAAGAAGGTGCTTACCAACAAACATGCAGAGATCACTCCACCCCTACAGGAGGGCCAGGAGTGTTGGTATCTCCCATCATTTGGAGGCTACCACCCAAAGAAGCCAGACCAAATCCGTGTGATCTTCGACTTCAGCGTACCTTACGAGGGAGTGTCTCTCAACGACGTGCTCCTCAGGGGCCCCGATCTCAACAATAGTCTTTTGGAGGTGCTCATGAGATTTCGGAAGGAATCTGTCGCCGTCACAGCTGACATTCAGCACATGTTCCACTGTTTCATAGTACGTGAAGACCACAGAGACTTACTATACTTCCTGTGGTTCCGCAATAATGATCCCAACAGTGACATTGTGAACTACAGGATGCGCGTCCATGTCTTCGGCAACAGCCCATCTCCTGCAGTCGCCATATAAGGCCTGAGGAGAGCAGCCAAGGAGGAAGAAGAGAACTTCAGTAGCAACGTGAGAAGGTTCATCGAACGAGAGTTCTATGTAGACGATGCACTGAAGTCTTTCCCTACCGAAACAGAAGCCATCAGTGTCCTCGGACGTGCCCAAATGATGTTTGCAGAGTCGAACCTCAGGCTGCATAAAATAGCCTCCAACAGACCTGCTGTGATAGAAGCATTCCCTCTGGAAGATCGTGCTAAGGATATCAAGGACCTAAACCTTGTTCAAATTCCAGGCCATGGATGAGAAGAAGCCCTTCACCCGTAGAGAGGTGCTGTCTATGGTGAACAGCCTATACAACCCCCTCGGTCCCTTAGCCCCTGTCACAATACAAGGCAGGCTGCTCCTGAGGGACCTCTCCAAGCAAGCCGAGGACTGGGACTCACCCCTCCCCAGAAGCATGGAAGCAGAGTGGACAAAGTGGAGAGACTCGCTAAAAGACCTACAGGAGCTCCAGATACCCCGCCCTTATATGTCTTTCTCACCCTCCGGCACTGTACTCAAGGAGCTTTGTGTCTTTGCGGATGCCTCTAAGAAGGCCATTGCAGCAGTAGCTTACCTGAAAGCCACCACTAAAGAGGGACAGCCCGAGGTTGGCTTCATCTTTGGAAAAGCCAAGCTGGCACCCCAACCAGACCTCTCAATTCCTAGACTGGAATTGTGCACAGCAGTACTTGCAGTCGCGATCGCAGAGTTGATCGTCGAAGAGATGGACCTGGAGTTCCACCGCATCACATACTACTCGGACAGCAAGGTAGTCTTGGGTTACATTCATAATCAAGACGGTTCTGTCTACGTAAACAATAGAATTCAGAGGATCCGGCAGTCCGCATCTCCAGATCAATGGAGGCATGTTCCGACTGACGACAACCCAGCTGACTATGGATCTAGGTCTATCCCAGCAACTCCCCTGAGCAGCACGACATGGCTCTCTGGACCTGCTTTTCTTCTGAATCCAGACAACCCTAACCTAAAGTTGGCACATCTGGGGGACGAAGCAGCGACGAAAATGTGGACAGCCATCTGATACTCTTGTGGTTCTCCTTCCAAATCTCCGGTCTCCCACCAGAGGAACCTTAGGTAGTTCCGTAATTCAGGAGAGACAGAGAATTGGTGAAACATCTCGATGTCGCAGATCACAGCAACAGCTTCTTTGCTGAAGCGACAGGGCACTCCCAAGAGGGAGTTAATCAGGTCAGGGCCTGTCAGCAGCGTGTCACTTAAAGAGACACCGTGGAACTTCGCTGAATAATCAAACACGACCCTTATCTTTTCTGGCTTCTTGTGGTGGTACACCCCATAGTGGGGTATGTGTTGTGGTTACACCGCCCCGAGCTGCCTCCCCGGCACGTTCAAGCCACTCCCCCAGCTCGGACGTGCCGGAAACATCCGAGCGCTCGGCTCGCGCTCTGAGACGAGCGCTGCACTGCACCAGGTGTTTGCCATCATCCATCAGGCACACCTGTGGCAATCAGGCAGCCTTCTACAAGAAGCCTCCCAGAACGTCTCTCAGGGCTTCGACGTACTGAACCCTGCGGTGAAGTTCTGATAAGCCCTCCAGCGTTCCTTGCTTTCTGTTTATTCCCCAGTGTCTTATCTTCGTGTCTCTGTTTCCTCCCAAGACTCTCCCTCCGCGATTTCCACGGCTCCCCGCGTCTCCCTCGTCCCCAGCGACCTTCACGTTTCTCCCCGGACCTCTCCTGCGATCTCCCCCCTTATCCCTCTACCTGGACCCCTCCTTTCGGACTCGACTTCCCGGATCTCGGACCTGGACTTTCTCGGACAACCCCTCTTGGATCACGGACTGGACTTTCTCGCCAGGTGCACGCACATTTCTTCAACACCTCCTGGTCATTTACATACCGCACCACACATTGGCTAAAAACACTCACACATAGTTATACACGCAAACCACGGGACACCACACATAGTTTATTCACACATCCCACTAACAGAACGTCGAAGCCATTATGGACCCAGGCAAACCCAAGGAGCGGACGGTCCCTGTGACGCCCCTGAGCCCCGTCCCCCTAGAGGCAGTAGTAAGAAGTCACAGTTGCCAACTTGCCTCTCTCTGCTCAGAGCTTACTACTGCCTTC
The DNA here is from genome assembly GCF_029633865.1 of Lampris incognitus. Taxonomy (NCBI): domain Eukaryota; kingdom Metazoa; phylum Chordata; class Actinopteri; order Lampriformes; family Lampridae; genus Lampris; species Lampris incognitus. Next base: position 25,151,612 of record NC_079231.1, on the reverse strand, counting down.
ACCCGTGTCACCGGAGAGATCAGCGATCTTCAGTCCGGCTCCCAGGCCGCGACGAGCACGTTAGATGCCCTCACCGCGCAGATCGCTGCACTCTCCACAGCGGTCTCCAGGATGAGCGACCACCCTGCCCTGGCCTCGGTTTCTGCCCCCAGCTCGGCCTCCGGTTTCCCCGTTCCTGGTTCCGACGTTCCTCCTCCGAGTCAACCCCCACTGGACCCCCGGTGCGAGCCTAACCTCCCCTGCCCCAAGGCCTTCGGTGGGGAGTTCGAGCTGTGCAGGGGTTTCCTTGGTCAGTGTGAGCTCCTGTTCAAACACCAGCCAGCTAGGTATAGGACAGGAGAGACCAAGGTAGCCCTTGTCATGTCCCTCCTCACCGGCAAAGCCCTCAGCTGGGCCATAGCGGCGGTAGGCCATACCGAGCAGCTCGCCTCGGACTATGGTGCCTTCCGCCGCGAGTTCAATCTGGTGTTCGACCACCCAGCTGACGGGCAGGACGCTGCCGGCCGCCTCCATTCCATCCAACAGGGAGCCAGGTCGGTGGCAGAGTATTCCCTGGAGGTAAGGATACTCGCGGCAGACAGTGGGTGGGATGACACTGCGCTCAAGAGCGCGTACAGGAGGGGGCTGAGCGAGCCCATCAAAGATCTCATCGTTCGGGACCGCCCTGCCTCCTTCAACGAGCTCGTCACCCTCGCCCTCCAGATGGACGAACGGCTGCGGGAGCGGCGCCAGGAACGCGCCCCGCGTGCTGGCCCCTCCCATAGACCAACCCCCGTCCGTCCTACCGGTGCCTTCCCTGGGTCAGCGTCCTGTGGGCTCTCTCCACCCTCACACTCCACCTCGCAACCCTGGGTGGCTTCTGGATCCAGGCCGGAGGAGGAGCCCATGCAGTTGGGTCGGTCACGGCTCCCGCTGGATGTTAGGGAGCAGAGGATGCATGGCCACCTCTGCCTCTACTGCGGGAGGTCGGGCCACTATATCAAGGCCTGCCCGACTCGCCCAAAAAGACCCGGCTCACTAGTGAGGGGTGTCCTAGTGAGTCTGACGACCCTTCCTCAGCCCCAGCCCAAGAAGGAGCACAACCACCTCTTTCCGGTCACTCTCACCTGGGGTAACCGCTCACTGTCTGTTGGTGCACTCCTGGATTCGGGGGGCGGACGAGTGTTTGATGGACACCTCGCTGGCCCGGCAGGTCGGCATTCCACTCGTCCCCCTAGACACACCCCTCACAGCCCAACCCCTAGATGGACGTTCACTGGGTAAAATCACACACAGCACTGCTTCCCTCACCCTCACTCTTTCGGGTAATCACGTGGAAGCTATCCGTTTCTTGGTTTTGCACGCCCCCACAGCGCCCCTGGTGTTAGGAAGACCGTGGTTGGAACGGCACGATCCCTACATCTCTTCGTCTACTGGGCGGATTTTGGGTTGGAGCGTTGCGTGTCATGCCATAGATCTCTTTCCCGGGGCCGCCCTTCCCACCGGTCGGTTGTATAACCTCTCCGTCCCAGAGAAGGAGGCTATGCGCAATTATATCACAGAGTCCCTGGCCTCAGGAATCATAAGGCCCTCGTCTTCCCCGGTGGCGGCGGGCTTCTTTTTTGTGGCAAAGAAGGAGGGCAGCCTGAGGCCTTGCATAGATTATCGAATGTTAAATAATATCACGGTGAAAAATAAATACCCACTCCCCCTGATGAGTTCCACGTTCGAGCCACTCACTCACGCCACGGTGTTCACGAAGCTGGACCTGCGCAGCGCGTACCACCTGGTGCGCATCCGGGAAGGGGATGAATGGAAGACGGCCTTCAACACCCACCTAGGGCATTTCGAGTACCTCGTTATGCCCTTCGGCCTCACCAACGCCCCGGCCGTCTTCCAGGCATTGGTCAACGACGTGCTCCGGGACATGCTGAACACGTTCGCGGTGGTGTACCTGGATGACATACTCGTGTTCTCCAGGACTGAGGAGGAACACCACCAGCATGTCCGCCTGGTCCTCCAACGGCTGCTGGAGAACAGGCTCTTCGTGAAAGCCGAGAAGTGCGTGTTCCACTCCGCCTCCGTGGAGTTCCTTGGCCACATCGTGGAGAAGGGGCTCGTCCGCACTGACCCCAGGAAGACCCGAGCGGTGGAGGAGTGGGCACGGCCCACCAACAGGACGCAACTCCAGCGCTTCCTGGGGTTTGCAAACTTCTACCGGCGCTTCATCAGGGGGTTCAGCCGTGTGGCCGCCCCCCTCACTGCACTCACCTCCAACCTCCGCCCCTTCTCCTGGACCTCGGAGGCGGAAGCCGCCTTCTTGGCCCTGAAGAGGCTGTTCACAACGGCTCCGGTGCTCGCCCACCCGGACCCGTGCAGACAGTTCATCGTGGAGGTGGACGCATCGGACACGGGCATCGGAGCCGTCCTCTCCCAGCGGTCGGAGGAGGACCAGAAGATCCACCCGTGCGCCTTCTTCTCCCGGCGTTTCAGTCCTGCGGAGAAGAATTATGACATCGGCAACAGGGAGTTGCTGGCCGTCCACGCCGCCCTAGAGGAGTGGAGACACTGGCTGGAGGGAGCAGGGCAGCCGTTCATCGTATGGTCCGATCACAAAAACCTGACCTACGTACGGACAGCTAAGAGGCTCAACCCCAGGCAGGCGCGCTGGGCTCTCTTCTTCAGCCGGTTCGACTTCACCCTCACCTACCGCCCGGGCACCAAGAACGTCAGGGCAGACGCCCTCTCCCGTCTGTTTCCCGAGGGGTCCCCTGACGCCCCAGACACCATCCTTCCCCCGGCCCGGGTGGTGGGCGCCGTCACCTGGGCCATCGAATCAGTGGTGAGAAGGGCCCAGCGCGCCCATCCCGACCCAGGCAATGGACCCCGGAACCGGCTATTTGTGCCTCCCTCTGTCCGGCCCCAGGTGCTGGAGTGGGGCCACTCCAGCCATCTTGCCTGCCACCCCGGTGTCTACCGAACGGCGGCCTTCATCCGCAGGGGTTTCTGGTGGCCCACCATGGAGGCAGACACCAGAGAGTTCGTGGCAGCCTGCACCACCTGCGCCCGCAGCAAGGCTCTCCATCGCCCTCCAGCAGGTCTCCTGCGCCCCCTTCCTGTCCCCGGCCGACCTTGGTCCCACATTGCCTTGGACTTTGTAACTGGCCTCCCCGTGTCCCAAGGCAATGACACCATCCTGACCATTGTCGACCGGTTTTCCAAGGCCGTCCATTTTGTTGCCCTCACCAAACTCCCCTCTGCAGCCGAGACGGCGGACCTTCTCGTCTCCCACGTCGTCCGACCTCGTGGGATTCCCCTGGACATTGTCTCTGACCGTGGTCCCCAGTTCACTTCGAAGGTATGGCAGGCCTTCTGTAAGGGGATTGGGGCCACGGTCAGCCTCTCCTCCGGGTATCACCCCCAGACCAATGGGCAGGCAGAGCGGGCCAATCAAGCCCTGGAGGCGGCTTTGCGTTGCGTTACCACCAGCAACCCCGCCTCCTGGAGCAAGTACCTGCCCTGGGTGGAGTACTCGCTCAACTCCATTGAGAGTTCGGCTACCGGTTTGTCCCCCTTCGAGTGTTCCCTGGGCTATCAACCCCCTCTGTTCCCCCATCAGGAGTTGGAGGTAGCGGTCCCGTCCACGAGGGCCCATCTCCGCCGATGCCGGCGCGTTTGGAAGACCGCCCGGGCCGCTGTGTTGCAAGCTACAGAGCGGGCCCGGCGCAGCGCCAACCGGCGGAGAGTGCCGGCCCCAGCTTATCGACCTGGCCAGAGGGTATGGCTCCTGGCCCGGGACCTGCCCCTCCCTACCCTCAACCGGAAGCTGGCTCCCCGCTACGTCGGTCCCTACACCATCGACCGCATCGTCAACCCTTCGGCGGTGCGTCTCCATCTCCCTACCTCACTCAAGATCCATCCCGTCTTCCATGTCTCGCGCCTCAAACCGGTAGCCACCAGCCCCCTGTCTCCCCCTGTCCAAGCTCCTCCACCCCCCAGGGTCCTCGACGGTGGTGACATGGTCTGGGATGTCGACCAGCTGCTCGCCGTACGCCGCCGGGGGCGTGGGTACCAATACCTGGTGGACTGGGTTGGCTATGGGCCCGAGGACCGCAGCTGGGTTCCCCGGTCCTACCTGGCCGACCCCGCACTCCTGGAGGAGTTCTATCGGGCCCACCCCAACGCCATCGGACGGTCGCCCGGTGTCTCCCGTAGGAGGGGGGGTCCTGTTGTGGTTACACCGCCCCGAGCTGCCTCCACGGCACGTTCAAGCCACTCCCCCAGCTCGGACGTGCCGGAAACATCCGAGCGCTCGGCTCGCGCTCTGAGACGAGCGCTGCACTGCACCAGGTGTTTGCCATCATCCATCAGGCACACCTGCGGCAATCAGGCAGCCTTCTACAAGAAGCCTCCCAGAACGTCTCTCAGGGCTTCGACGTACTGAACCCTGCGGTAAAGTTCTGACAAGCCCTCCAGCGTTCCTTGCTTTCTGTTTATTCCCCAGTGTCTTATCTTCGTGTCTCTGTTTCCTCCCAAGACTCTCCCTACGCCACTTCCACGGCTCCCCGCGTCTCCCTCGTCCCCAGCGACCTTCACGTTTCTCCCCGGACCTCTCCTGCGATCTCCCCCCTTATCCCTCTACCTGGACCCCTCCTTTCGGACTCGACTTCCCGGATCTCGGACCTGGACTTTCTCGGACAACCCCTCTTGGATCACGGACTGGACTTTCTCGCCAGGTGCACGCACATTTCTTCAACACTTCCTGGTCATTTACATACCGCACCACACAGTGGCTAAGAACACTCACACATAGTTATACACGGGACACCACACATAGTTTATTCACACATCGCACTAACAGAACGCCTTTTTTCACCATACATTTCCCTCCCACAATAAAACTCTCCTTTGTAGACTTAGAAGTCATCTCGTGTCTGTCTTTCTTGGGTTTCGCCACACGGGTCAGGTTCTGGTGCGCGAGCATAACAGTATGTACCCCACAGTCTGCCCTTCAGGTGTTTTAGGGGCTGGCTCTGCATCAGCTTTGATCATCATGTCCTCCATAAAGGTGATACTGTTTGTTTTGTTAGCCGTCAACCTTTTCTTTAAGTATGTAGCCAGCCTTTTGTTGTTTGGTAGTGAAGGTGGACTGTTGTTCTTGAAAGGGGGAGGTATTTCACAGTGTCCATCTTCCCTCTGACTGATGTTGTCGCTAAGAAGCTGTACAAAGCAGACGTCATCTTGGGATACATACTTGTCCTTGTCTTCGTATCTCCTTTCATTGAAGTCTGATTCCAAGACCTTCAGCACATCAGTGGTAGATGGAACTGGTATTTCCCTCACTGCAACGCAATGCACAAAACTCTGATTTCCTTATCGATCCAAATGTGGGTTGGATCATGGTGCGAACTACGGGGTACCTAGAGGGAGCTCAGCTCCCCTTAAACATGGGCTCCCCTGAAAACGTGATTTATGAAATTTGGGGGGGGGTCTCTAAAAATATTGACAATGTGTTATTTTGACATGCAATTTCAGTGTTGTGTATCGTCATTGTGGATTATTATGTGTAAAATTGCGAATGTGTCGTTTATTCATGCATGACGGCGATTTAACACCAATTCACTTCAATAAACACATGCTATTCTTGTCATGACCATCAAGGCGTGGCGACGCTGCGGTGCAAATCAAACTCCACTCATGTTTACATGTTAAAAAATGTAAACGTTGCAGGCTGAGCCCCATTGTTCTGCGCGTGAAGTCCTTAGCATTTTCTTTTTGCAGTTAGCATCAGTAGCCATGTCAAAAAGAAAACAAGGCAGTTTAATTAACTTGTTTCACTAAGAAATCGTGTTCTAATGATGTTAGCATGACTGAGTCACCTGCTGCAAGCCCTGGGACCGCTGTTAGTACACCGCCCGCCGGGGTGCCGACGCAGCAGGAAGAAACTGAAGAAAAGTCCTCTCTGGCCGAAGATGGTGGAGGTAACAGCTCGTCAGAGGGAGAGGCCGCGGCCGGTCACGATCCTGACCCCTCTTGCTCTTCTCTCCAACAAAATATAAAATTAGATGACTAAGATTGGTCCAGCTATAACCAAACTTAGTCATCTAAACATGACACCACATTTTAACACGTCTTTTCAGGTGAAATAACAAACGGATAAGTCATATTGAGCCATTGCCACACCTAGTCATTTAAACATAAAACAACACTTTCCTTTCAGTACAGGTATACTGTGTAACAACAAACAGGTAGTCACATCGTTTCCTTTTCAGGTATCCCAACCCAGTGCAACTTTCTGATACGTTTTCATATAACTCCACACTCCGATGTCTTGTGGGATATCTCTAACCAAACTCAAAGTCTCTTTTTTTGTTTTTTTGTTTTGTTTTTTTGCTTTTTGTTTTGTTTTTGTTTTTTTCTATCCTACAAGTCCACTATAACTTTCTGTTTTCCAAGCCAGCTAGACCTGCGCATGACTGGTGTTTCAGTCGGGTGCACGTCAGGAGGATGCACGACAGGAGGTGTCACTTCAGCACCTGCCTGTTCCTGAAATGACTCCTGAGTCATAATCAGACTTCTGCAATTTCTCCGCAGTACCTGTCCATCTTCAGTCCTAATTGTATATGACCTTGGACTTACTTCTTTCAGGACCATTGCCTTTCTGTTCCATGCAGAGGGCTCTTCGATTCTGACCACATCATGTTCTGTAAGAGGTTTCAGACTCCTGGCAGCTTTGTCGTGGTTCTTTTCCTGTTCCTACTTGAGCTGCACGTGTTTCTGTGTCAGTTCCCCGTTTTCCTTTTTCACAGGCATGCATGGCAGTGTGTTGCGCAGTTTACGGTTCATGAGGAGCTCCGCAGGCGACGCTCCACATGCCAGAGGTGAGGATTGATAGGTCAACAATGCCAGGTAATGGTCTGAGTTGGTTTCAGTTGCCTTTTTCGGGAGTCTTTTGACAATTTTCCCTCCTTTCTCTGTCTTCCCTATTGCCTGTGGTTTGTTGGAACCCATACTGTTCTGCAAACATCTGAAATTCCAGGCAGCTATACTGGGGGCCACTGTCACTCTGCACTGTTTGAGAAATTCCGTGTCTGGCAAAGATGCTTTTCATGTGAGTAATAACACTGCTTGCAGATGTGCTGTTTAGCTGTGCGATTGCAGGATAGTTTGAGTAATAGTCTAAGAGAAAGTCCTTTCCATTCAGATGGAAGAGATCTGTGTTCCTACTTTTTGCCATGGCTCAGCTGGCATGTCTTCAATTCAATTCAATTCAATTTATTGTCGTTAAAAACAATGTGCAGGCACATGTTAGAAATGAAATGAGGGCTGTGGCTTCACCAAACAGTGCAAGACAGACACAGACAAACACAACAAACACAATATAAGATATACACACATGATGACCAAAAGCTAAAAATAAGTTAAAAGAGAGCTGGAGTACAAAATATTTAAAAATATCTACAGACATTCTGTGGGTAGCCAGGTTCAGGTGGGCAACAGCTTGTGGAAAGAAGCTGTTTTTGAGCCTGGTAGTGCGGGCTCTGAGGCTCTTGTAGCACCTCCCAGAGGGCAGGGGGGAGAACAGTCCATGGTTGGGGTGGGTGGGCTCTCTGCTGATGCTGAGATCCCTTTGAAGGCAGCGTTTGTGATAAATGTCTTTTATGGCTGGGAGATGGGTACCGGTGATATGCTGGGCTGCCTTGACGATCCGCTGCAGAGCTTTCTGGTCTACTGAGGTGCAGTTGCCGTACCACACTGAGATGCAGATGGTCAGGATGCTCTCTATGGTGCAGTGGTAGAAGTTGGTGAGAATTTTGGGGGGGGGTAGACGGGGGCTCCCCAGCCTCCTCAGGAAATGCACGCATTGTTGGGCCTTTTTCACAAGGGCCTGGGTGTTTAATGTCCACAAAAGGTCCTCACTGATGTGGACTCCAAGGAATTTAAAGCTGGAAACATGCTCCACTTCCACCCCATTCATGTGAATGGGGGAGTGGCTGCAGCTTCTAGACCTCCTGAAGTCCACAATCAGCTCCTTTGTCTTCTGCACATTAAGGACAAGATTGTTGGTAGTACACCATGATGTGAGGTGCTCAATCTCGTCTCTGTAGGCCATCTCGTCATTGTTGGTGATACGGCCAATGACTGTGGTGTCATCTGCAAACTTAACTATAACATTTGAAGGGTGAGTTGGCAGGCAGTCGTGGGTGAAGAGGGAGAAAAGTAGGGGACTCAGAACACAGCCTTGAGGGGCACCTGTGCTGAGGGTCAGGGTGGAGGAGGAGTGGTCACCTAACCTAACAGACTGAGGTCTGTTGGTCAGGAAGTCCAGGATCCAGTTACAGAGGGAGGGGTTGAGGCCAAGGGAGAGGAGTTTGGTGGTTAGTTTGGCGGGGATGATAGTGTTGAAGGCAGAGCTATAATCTATAAACAGCATCCGGATGTATGTGTTGTTAAGTTCAAAGTGGGTCAGAGCAAGGTGCAGGGCAGTGGCAATGGCATCCTCAGTAGACCTTTTGGGACGGTAGGCGAACTGATGTGAGTCGAATGTGGGGGGATAATGTTTATGATGTGAGCCAGAACCAGTCTCTCAAAGCACTTCATGGCAATGGGGGTGAGTGCTATGGGTCGGTAGTCATTCAGACATGTGGATGTTGGTTTCTTGGAGACAGGAATGATAGAGGTGGTCTTAAAGCATGCCGGGACTTTAGATTGGGACAGTGAGAGTTTAAATACAGGTGTGAAGACCTCAGCCAGCTGGTCGGCACATTCCCCGTAGACCCAACCCGGTATGCCGTCTGGTCCGGCAGCCTTCCGTGTGTTGACTCTGCGCTGTGATTCTCTGACCTCTGTGACTGATAGAGTGAGCACCTGGTTTTCTGGGTGGCTGGGGATTTTTGTGGCTGGGTCAGTATTGTCCTTGTCGAAGCGGGCATAGAAATGATTTAGCTTGTCTGGCAGGGAGGCATCATGGACGGTGGGACTGCGATTAGAGCTTTTGTAGTCTGTGATAGACTGAATGCCTTGCCACATTCGCCGAGGATCAGAGTTATTGTGAAAGTGGTCCTCTATTCGTAGGGAATATTTATGTTTGGCTGTTCTGATGCCCTTTTTGAGGTTGGATCTGGCTGCGCTGTAGGCCTCACAGTTACCTGACTTGAACGCTGCATCCCGGACTTTCAGCAGCTGCCGGACCTCACTGGTCATCCAGGGTTTCTGGTTTGGAAAGGTGCGGACTGATTTTTTTGTTGTGACACTCTCAGTGCAAAAGTTAATGTAGGCTAGTATGGCAGATGTCTGTTCATTAATGTCTATATGGGAGCCATGGGTAGCTGAATGTGCAAAAATACTCCAGTCTGTGTTGTCAAAACAGTCCTGGAGTTCAGAGACTGCTCCTTCTGGCTGGACAGTGATTGTCTTTACTGCTGGCTTGATCGATTTTATTAGGGGTCTGTAGGCTGGGACCAGGAACAGGCAGAGGTGGTCAGAATACCCCAGATGAGGGCAGGGAGTAGCTTTGTATGCGTCCTTGATGTTTGTATAGAGATGGTCCAGGGTGTTTTGTCCCCTAGTGGGGCAGGAGACGTGCTGATGGAATTTTGGCAATACAGCCCTGAGGTTAGCCTGATTAAAGTCACCACCTATGATAAAGGCATCATCTGGGTGTTAGGTCTGTTGTCTGCTGATGGCACATTGTAGCTGCTTAAGTGCTACCTTAGCATTAGCATGTGGGGAGTGTATACAGCGGTGATAGTAATGGCCGTTAGCTCCCTGGGCAGGTAGAAAGGCCTGCACTGAATCATAAGCAGCTCCAGATCAGCAGAGCAATGCCTTTCAATGATCTTTATATTGTTGCACCAGGAGTTACTGACATAAATACTCAAACCTCCTCCACGGATCTTGCCGGAGTTCACTGTCCTGTCGGCACGGAAGGCTGTGCGGCCCGCTGGCTCGACTGCCGAGTCGCCATGTTGCTGTTGAGCCAAGTCTCCATAAACATCAGCAGACAGCAGTTCTGCAGCCTTTTCTGAGAGGACAGCCTGAGTCTTATCCCCTCCATTTTGTTAGCTAACGATCGGACATTAGCCATGAAGATGCTGGAGAGGGAGCGCTACTTAGCTTAGCATGTAGCCCGCCTCGTTTCTCCCTCTTCTGTTAACGTTGCCGACAGGGGGCAGCGTTTCAACTGCGAGACCGGTGAGCGGATAATACGGATGGGGAAGTTGTCCGTGATGGTGGAGGGAAGTGAGTAATCCGTTCTGAGGTTTAAAAGTTCCTGACGGCTGTAGAAGAGCGCAGGACCTATACTTGTAAGTAAACTTAAAACTAACGTGTGACTAACAAGGGAAACACGACACTGAACAGGGAGCCGCAGTAGCCGCTGCGTCCAGCGCGCCGCCATCTTGGATATGAATCAGCATCGGCTCTTCGGTTTGCTTTTAACGGTGTCTTTGACATGTGTCCCATTTACTAATCAGTGTCTCAATGTCTCTATTGATACCTGGCCAATAAACAGCTTCCCTAGCCCCCCCCTCCCTTCTTTTTTTTGCACTTTTCAATGCCAAGGTGACCCTCGTGGATCCGGCTGAGCATCTCTTGGCGCATATATAGAATCTGGAATGATAATCCTGTTTTGCCTCAGCAGTAGGCCGTTGACCACGCCCAGCTCTGCCCTGATAGGATAGAATTATGAGAGTTTACCTTTTGTCCACTCATCTTGGAGGTTGGCCATCACTGTCTGCGATGTCACGTCTTTCTCCGTTTCTAGTGCAATCTTCTTGTACATCGTGTCTGACACCGGGAGGGAGGAAGCAGTCAAGTTAACTTGCATTTCCACGTCCACCGAGATGGTGCTGACCTGTGTCTTTGTGACTGGTGCAGGTGCTCAGGACAGTGCATCAGCCAGAATGATGTATTTGGTATGTAGACCAGATCCATATCATGGCTTTTCAGCCTCATCATCATCCGCTGGATCCGGGGAAACATGCCGTTCAGGTTTTTTCTGAAAATTGAAATGAGCGGTTGGTGATGTTTCTGCTGTAAAGGTGGGTAGTTCATTGACATAGCCATGAAACTTCTCACATCCAAACACTAACCCGAGGGTCTCCTTTTAAGTTTAGGCGTATCGTGTTTCAGTCTCTGTTATTGATCTGGACGCATATGCCTCTGGTGTCCGATGGTCGTCGTCGTCAGCCTGGAAAAGCACGGCGCCCAGTCCGTCTTTGGATGCGTTCGTGGAGATTTTTTTTCTGCGTGAGGGATCGAAAAAGTAAAGCACCCTCTCTGTGGTGTCTCTTTGAGCTTTTTCCATTCTCTGTCATATCTGGCAGTCCACTTGAACACTTTGCCTTTGTGCATCAGATCTCTGATGCAGACCGTTTTTGCAGAGACATTCGGGATGAACTTGCCTAGGAAATTTACCACACCCATGGCTTGCAATACTCCCTTCTCATCCGTAGGTGGGGGCATGTCCAGAATGGCCTGTACTTTGGAGCGGTCTGGTTCCACTCCTTCTTAGGTGACAGCTTGTCACCTAAGAAAGTGATCTCTTTTGCCCCGAAATGACATTTGTTTTTGTTCAGTTTCAGACCACTCAACTGGATTTTCTGTAGGAGGTTCTCGTTGTGTTGTTGTAGTGTAGAGCCCCACACAACTAAGTCATCAATGTAAACCAGGGTGCCTTCTAGACCCTCAATGGTCGTTTCCATTGCTCTGTAATAGATTTCGGGAGCTGATTTGATTCCAAATGGAAGTCTAAGAAAACAGTATCTGCCAAACGGTGTACCCGAACGTACTTGCTGCTCTTATCATCCAATTTCAGTTGCCAGACACCATGAGATGCATGTAGTTTACTGAAGAATTTGGCCCCTGACAGTTCACTAGTGATTTTTTTCCCGTTTCGGTATCTGGTAGTGCTCTCTGTTAATGTCCTCATTAAGGTCTTTGGGGTCTAGGCACCTAACACACCATTGGGCTTCTTTACACATGTTATGGAGTTACCCAGTCTGTCGGTTGTTCGATACGTTGTATGACTCCCAATTTCACCATCCGGTTGAGTTCTTTCTTTAAGCTGGTTCGAAGTGGTGCACTCGGTGGGGCGTGCATGACTGGCTTGGCATCACTTTTCACACGTTGTCCAAACTGAGTTCCGCTTCTCTTAACAATTTTTCTCTGACTTTCTTGTCATGTGTGCCGAACATAATTTGATCACGAATCATTGAGTTTTTCAGTGCACTGAAGTTACAAGTAGTACTAGCCTTTAGCTTAAGGTCTATCAGAAAACTATCAAACGTCTCTCCTCCGCGTCGCATCTGCGATCTAAACACATACCTCTCGTAAGTCTCGTTCTTTTTGGACAGGCAGTGTTCGTCGAATTTCTGGATGACTTCGTCCAGCTTGTTTTTGTCTCCCTCGTTTGCAAACGTGAATGTGTTGCACACCTCCAGCGCATCAACTCCAGCGATGGTGAGCAGCATGGCTGTCTTTCGCTCATTTGACGCCCCTGTCACTCCTAGTATATCCGCGACAAACAGCTTGAACTGCTGCTTGAAATTTATCCAGTTCGCGTCGACATTCACAGTTAACTTTAAAGTCTCCGGTGGTTTTATCGCCTCCATTTTCTGTCCGGTTCACTCCTGGTACCATGTAATGTTCTGGTATGTAATAAATCAAGCTGAAAAGTAAATCTTGTCTCTGTGTATGTAATCACGTCTTGTCTGCTCCATGGCTGTCACATGTTCTGACCCTAGAACGTTCTGCGCATGAACCTTAACCAGGGCTCGACTTATAGGGGTCTGGACCTCTCATGTTGAACAAGGGACCTCCCATAAGAGAGGAAAAAAATGAAGCTTGGGGGGGGGGTCCCCTATAGTATTATGGTTGTAATAAGAATAATGACAATAAATGATCAATAATTTTCGGGCAATGTTGTAGCGGTTCTTATTTGGCATGTAGCAGTAAATCTGTGAGCCATGCCTGTCTTTATGTTGCACCGGTACCTCTGTTCTGCCTGCGTGGTCACAGTCAGATTGGGCTCTCTGGACCGCAAATGCTGACCAATCAGAATCCTTCTAGGCAGCACAGTCACGTCACGAGCGGGTACAGATACAGCCCTCTGCTCTGTCTCCCGCTCCTCAATTACAGGTAGCGACTAAAGTTAGCTAACAAAACATGTGACTTGTGAAAGACACTCCGGTAAATAGCTTCAGTAAGTATTGATGTCACATATTGTAAAAAATAATTATTTCTCCCCGATATTGCTGCAATTTTAACTACGAATGAACAGTTTTGATCTTAGTCAATGTTTTTTGTTGTTGTTGTTGCTCTAAACTAGCTAGTTAACGTTATCTAGCTAGCTGATGCTGTTTTGACGTTGGCTATAACATTATGCTAACGTTACTGTTCAGAGAATGTTCAGAAACCATGTCATCGCCGGACGCCGTTGTCTCCACCGCCGTCTCATCGCCAGCGACGGCCGCCGCCCAACCACTATCAACAGCTGCCATGCCGCCGCCAGCCGCCACCATGTCATCGCCCGCCGCCGCCGTCTCATCGCCAGTGCCGGCCGCCGCCCATCCACTATCAACAGCCGCCATGTCGCCGCCGGCCGCCGCCATTACGTCACCGGTCACCGTCACCACTTCGCTGACCAACGTCACTACAACCTCAGCACCCCCTGCTAATGTGATGCTGCAATCCCCAAGCATCTTCAAGCTCCCACGGTATGCGGGCATCACGGCCCTGGAGCCATACCTAGCTCAAGTGAAACTGGTAGCAAGTCACAACCAGTGGAGCACCCAAGACACTGCTGCTCATGTTGCCCTGGGGCTCGAAGGGAATGGGCTGCAGATATTGCTCGACTTTATGCCGTCAGAACAGCAGGATTACGAGACACTGGCCGCTGCTTTAGACCGACGCTTTGGTCAACGGGTCTCTACTGACAGCATGCGAGACCGACTGGCCCGCCGGCGCCGCCAAGAGGGCGCGGGCCTGGGAACCTATGCAGCAGACGTGCACTTCTTTGCACATCGTGGCTACCCCACCTTTGATCCAGCAGCTCGTGACGAGTTAGCCCTGAGTGTCTTCATCCAGGGGCTCACCCCAGAGAGGTTGAAGGAGCACCTCCGCATCACGGCACCTACAGCCTTCAAGACTGCATTGGAAGAGGCAGAGAGGGTGGAGGCTGTGATGGCCCCACACAACCAACCAAGACCCCGAGTGCGTCAGGCTGAGGTCCACGCAGATGAAGGAGTCGTCGAAAGAGGGGTCGTCTGCCAGGCTTGTCCGTCACCACGCCGAAAGCAACCAGGCCGACGCCAACCACCCTTCAGACCTTGGTCGCCTCGTGATCCATGCTACCGCTGTGGAGAAGCGGGGCCCTGCCCCTGCACCACGACACCGTAGCACTCCCCAGACGGAAAACTAGAATGGGGTGGCACCGCGGGGAGACTGCTACCCAGCCAGCCGACCATATTCCCCATTAAGAATTCTTCCCAGATTGGCAGAGTGGGCTACGCACACAGTCTCTATCTTTGTTGCTCCACTGGTGGACACTGCTTCTGGGCCCTTGTGGACACAGGGTCCACCATCTCCATTGTGCGTCCAGGGGTGCTGCCAGAGATAGAGTGGAGGCCCACCACCTGTAAAATCAGAACTGTGACTGGGGAACTAATCAGCACGCTGGGGAAGAGAGAACTGCAGGTGCGGGCAGGGAAAGTTGCAGCCACCCACGAGTTTTGGTTGGCTGAAATACAAGACCCTTGCATCATCGGGCTGGATTTGCTGACTCGCTGGGGGGCTCTGGTCGATGTGTCGAGTAATGCCATTTACCTCGGCACAGAGACCCTGGCCCTCCGGCGCCGTCCAGAGAGGAAGGTGGGACGTATCCACATCCAGCCAACTCCACCTGTCACCATGCCGCCGCCACCGCCCCCACCTCCACTGCCAACCGAGGGGATGACGACACTGCCCGGCCCACCAACAATGACGAAGACCCTCATTGAGGCTACCATTCCTCAGACACCCTCGCCGGACACTGTTGCCGCCATCCAGGATCTGTATCAGCGGAGCAGTGAAGGGCTGGACCCTCAGCAGAGTCAACAGCTGAAAGACCTGCTCCAACAGTTCGCTGAGATTTTCGCTGCACGCGAAGAGGAGTGCACCCAGACCAACCTGGTGCAGCACACAATCGACACTGGTACAACCCCGCCCATTAGACTGCGACCCTACCGGTTAGCGCTTGCCAAGCGTGAAGCTGCAGAGCGGATGATTCTAGAGATGGCTGCGGCCGGGGTGATAGAGCCATCCAACAGCCCTTGGGCCGCCCCTGCCATGACACTTGGAGGTTCTGTGTGGACTTTCGTCGGCTGAACAATGCAACTCGCAAGGACTCCTACCCCTTGCCCCGCATTGACGACACTCTGGACCACATCTCAGGGTCACAGTTGTTCAGCTCACTTGACCTACGGAGCGGTTACTGGCAGGTGGAGCTGGCACCAGAAGCCAGACCTAAGATGGCCTTCACCATCGGTCAGGGACAACTGTGCAGCGGCCTTTGCCTGGCTCCGCACCGCCTTGATCACTGCACCCATCCTGGCCCTTCCTGATCCTAAGTGCCGCTTCATCGTGGACACAGACGCCAGCAATGTGGGGCTGGGGGCCATCCTGTCTCAGGAAGTTGCTGGGGGAGAGAGAGTGGTGGCTTACTACAGTCGTGTCTTGAGCCGCCCTGAACGCAATTACTGCGTTACACGATGCGAGCTCCTGGCGGTGGCCGCGGCGTTCAATCATTTTCGCCCCTATCTCTATGGCCAGACCTTTCTCCTGCGGACGGATCATGCGGCCCTGATCTGGCTGCTCAGCGTTAAGGAGCCCGAAGGCCAGGTGGCTAGGTGGATTGAGGAGCTGTAGAGCTACGACTTCGAGACCCAGCACCGAGCTGGGCGCCTGCACAGCAATGCAGATGCCCTCTCCCGTCGTCCCTGCAAGGATTGCAGACATTGTGAGCGCCAAGAGGAGCGAGACAGAGCAATCCTCCAAGTGTCCACCACACGGCACGTTGAGCCAGAGGAGACGTGGCTGATGGCAATGGACAAGCAGGAGTGGCAAACAGCGCAGGATAGTGACAGTGGGTCGACGCCAAGGCACGCCCCCACTGGCAAGCTGTCTCTGCCATGTCAGTGGAGACCAAGGCCTACTTTTCCCAGTGGGCCACCTTGGCCCACTGTGATGGACTGTTGTGGCAAGCGCCGGGCCGGGGAAGAAGTGTGTGGCAGTTACTGGTGCCCAAGGACTGGCGCTAACGAGTGCTACGGGCGGCCCACGGCTCGGTGGGGGCAGGTCACTATTGGGTGGCAAAGACGCTGAACAAATTGCGCCAACGGTTCTACTGGGCCGGATGCAGGCATGACACTGAACTTTTTGTGCACTGTTGTGATGCCTGCACTGCCAAGAAATGACCAACCAGACGCTCCCATGCCCCTCTACAACAATATCAGGTGGGGGCCCCCATGGAACGGGTCGGTGTGGACTTTCTTGGCCCATTGCCCACCACAGACAACGGAAACCGCTACGTCCTTGTGGCCATGGACTACTTTACCAAATGGCCTGAGGCGTATGCGGTCCCAGACCAGAGCGCTGCCACTACAGCCGAGCGGCTGGTGTGTGAGATGTTCTGTCGGTTCGGTGCGCCCGAAGAAATACACAGCGATCAGGGGCGGAACTTCGAGGGACAGGTATTCGCTGAGGTGTGTCAACGCATGGGGGTGAAGAAGACCAGGACAACGCCCCTCCACCCCCAGAGCGACGGACTGGTGGAGAGGTTCAATCGAACGCTCACAACACAACTCGCTATTGTCACCTCGCGGCACCAGCGAGACTGGGACTGTCATCTACCCCTGGTCCTGTGGGCGTACTGGTCGGCAGTACAAGAAAGTACTGGGTGTACACCGGCCGCGCTCATGTTCGGGAGAGAACTGTGGACCCCTGTGGACTTAGCCTTTGGCACGCCCCCGGGTACTGACCTTCCCAAGATACCCGGTTTCGAGTACCTGCGGGACCTCCAACAACGTCTGGCCGAGGCACATGAGTTTGCTCGGCAGCATCAGGAACAGGCAGGTGCAAAACAAAAGCGGGTGTATGACACTCGTTGTCAGGGCCGCTCCTTCACCCCAGGAGCAAAGGTGTGGGTCTTCAACCCAACCTGGAAGAGAGGAATCTCCCCCAAGCTCGCCAGCCAGTGGGTGGGGCCCTGTGAGGTGTTGGAGCAGCTTTCGGATGTTGTGCACCGGGTGAAACTGTGTGTCCGGGGGCGGGTGGTAGTTCTGCACCGGGATCGTTTGGCACCTTACCGCCCCTTGGCTGAAGAACCTGTAGATCAGTTTAGCCCACCCGGGACGGTCCCTCCTACACCCATAGGCCCTACCAACCGGACAGACAGTGGGGAACAGGGACCCGTGCCCCCGCGGCGGCGGAGACGGCTTCCCCTTCGCTATAGGGACTTTGTTGTTTGTCGCTGGAGGGGGTAATGTAGCGAAGTTGCTACCCTGTCAGAATTGTGCCAATTGTCCTGTTTTACCCATCAGGCACTGCGTGCAGATTGTCAGTTGTTATTAAATGTTTTATAAGTGTTTTATGTGGTTTTATGTGTTTATGTGATTACTATTTGTTGTGGTGTAATTGTAGTTGTCATTCTGTTGTGTTGTGTAACCTTGGAACTGAAACCCTGAACAACTTTGTTGTTCGAGTAGATGACCCCCATGTATTGTCACATTTCCGTAAGTTCTTGTTTCTGTGTGAGTTCAATAAAGGGGCTGCAAAGTTACCTTTGTCGTTGCTTCTACGTTCGCCAAAATATTTATTAACAGGACAATGAGAAAAGTGAAATGACCTTTCATGAAGATGTATTATTTATTCACAATAGAAAATAATAAATGAAATGAAAGTAGGTCCCTTTTTAGTGTTCTTTTAAGGAACTAACGAGTTTCACTCAACAACAAAAATATAGGCACTAACCCTTTAGACCTGTATTCACAATTAGGAAACAGTAATAATCAATTTGCATGACTTTACATTCACAATGAACACTTGACTGAAACTAACAACAATTAAGTATTCACTGGTGTGGGCCCACTTAATAAAAATAAAAACAAAAGCGGCAATAAACAAATAAACAACCCCGGAGCAGGCCTGATGGGAGCTGGGTTTGAGCACTGTAACCGTGGGTGACTCACCCCTGATGAAAGGTCAAAGGTCTCTGCCCTTTAATGTCCGGTGACGGCCTTCTCACGTCATCTACTCCGGTGATGACTATGGTGAAGGAAAATCCCCCTCGGTCCTAGAGGCGATGAAGAGGGGAAACAGTGGAGCTCCCTCGATGCCAGAGGTGCAGCCGTGCTTTGCCGGCCACACGGGGCGCTGTCTGGTGAGGCTGTGTGCAGCCTCACCAGACAGTTAGCATACATTAGCAGGGGCGCTAAGTAGCATGTGGCAGTTTACACTTGACGAGACTAGCTCCAAAAACACGTGCTACAGGTTAACAAGTGTAACCCTGTGGTTAAATTATAGGCCAGAGGAACAAGAGAGCCTATGACAGCAGGGTGGGATCACAAACCCTGGAACCCGGCGACAGAGTGTTGGTGAAGAATCTCGGACTCAAAGGCAAGCACAAACTCCAAAGCCGATGGAAAGAGATTCCTCATGTGGTTGTGAGACAGATGCCAAACTTACCTGTCTACAGAGTGAAGCAAGAGGATGGAAACAGAGGAATCGGAACATTACACCGAGATCATCTCTTACCTATCGGGCAACAAGTCAGATTGCAAAGAAAAGGCATTGTAGCGAATATGGGGGACAACGCAACCTCAGGAACTGCCGCGGCCGGGACGCGAACCCGTATCACCCGTGCCGCAGGAGGCATCGCTAACCGCTCGACTAAAGGGTCCGACCCAATAGTGAAAGACCAACGTGTCTATTTATCCATGCACGTTACACTACCCCCCTCCTTCGGGAAGCGCGTCCCCGCGGTTAAACATATCAGCTCCTTCACGCCTCAGGGCGCCTACGCTTCCGATGGCCTTACGGTCGCTCCATCCCACTTCTGACACCAATGTAGCGATTTTTTTTTTTATTGTCTTTTATTATGAAAATATATTTTTGGAAAAAAACATACTTTTTGATTGCATGTATTATCCATCAATTCCACATTGTTACATTTGTTGTACACTTTGTGTCGCTTACACAAGATAGTATCCGTCTCTCTTTATACATAAAATAAAGCCATGCTTTCCAAATCATCAACTTAAATCAGTGCTTTGGAATCAGATCAGAAAATTAAACAAATCAGCCCTTTTGAACGAACCTTAGACTGTGTTTTTAGAAGAAGGTAACATTACAATACTTGTTCCCCAAATTAAAACACCACTTTGAGATTTTAAATGACACACATTCCACATTAAACAGAATGATCCCATCCTCCCCTTAACTTAAATAAAACGTAACAGAGAAAGTTAAAAGAAAACGTAACTCATCTTTAACTCTGTTTCTATTTACCCTTCCGATAATCATCATTTTCCGTTCACATCATTTCAGACTTTTTCCTCCCCTCCCTCCCTCCCTCACCAGTTCCACACAATCTCCCCCCTCCTGTTGAGGGAGAGGAGGTGGCTGTCTCTGATGAAGAGCCGGGTGAAGTCCGCATCGCCGTGCGTCAGTCTGTAATGTGTTTGTTTTTTGACCATGTTTTTGAAAATGTTCCAAACCGGGAGGATTCTGCGTTCAAAGTGCGCAATGTTCCGACGTGATTTGACGGCCCACCGGGCGTGACTTAAGAGGAATTTGCACAGCGCTGCGTTCTTCACCCTGCTCTTCTCCCACACTCCAAACACAAAGAATACATCCCACGAATCCCCGCTGTCCCAAATTAATCCCAGTTTGTTGACTAAGCACTTTTTCAGGGTTTCAAAGAAGCTCGCCAGCTCCGAGCAGTGGCGGTACATGTGCAATAGTGTTTCAGGCAGTAGGCCACAGACGTCGCACTCCCTGCCAACCCCCTTGTCAAACTGGTGCAGAATAACGGTAGTGAACACTTTGTTGTGTCGGATTTTGTAGTCGTTGTCTTCTGCCTCAATGCTGTTCCCTCTCACCCTCCATTGTCCCCAGATTTGTCCCACATTCAAATTGGGCATAACTTTGCCCCAGAACGGCAGACAGGTCGGACGTTGCGACGCCTGTGCCAGAAACTTTCCATAGATCTGTTTGCTTTTCAACCTGTGTATACTCCTCCACTCTCCTCCTTGCTCCACCAACATGGCTGGGAGCTCCCCCTCTCTGTTCTGTACCACTCTCCGCTCTATGGTTGTCCGCCATTCTTTTGGGATGCTTTCCTTTAAATCGTTATAATAGCTTGTTGTCTCCGTAATTTTGGCCTCATAGTTTATCTCCTTTATACTGTCATATATGGCTTGGGGGGGGGGGGAGGAAACCCGGCATCAGTTCATACATGACGTCCTTCAACTGGACCAAACCTGCTCTTAACATGTTATTATTACATAGAAGCTTACCTGTCTTTTGAATTTTCTTATTTAGAAAGATTGGCATTTCTCTGATGACGTTTACCGAGTCACATGCATAGTCTATATGCTTTAGAAATTCCGCGTGAGCGGACAGGACTTCTCTATAGAAACCTGGAAGCCCCGCCATCATCGGTCTCTTTAGTTGCATCAGCAGCACAAAATCGCCTATGTGAAATACCTTGTTTATGAAGTAAGCCATCAGGCTTTTCCAGCCGTGGGCTGTGGAGTCACACAGATATTTTTGCACAGTGTTGATCCTGAACGCCCTTTTTTTGCTTTCTACATCTACTAATTGAAGTCCTCCCTCTCTGTACTTACTTATTAATGTCTTTCGTGCTATTTTACTTACTTTTGCCCTCCACAAGAAATTGGTTATGATTTCATTTAGTCTATTTAATACCCATAAGGGTAGTTCTATAACTGCTAATGTATAGTTTAGTTTTGCCAATATTAAGTTGTTTAGAACCACTACTTTACCTTTGAGTTTTAGGTCTCTCAGTTTCCAATAATTTAGACATTTTTTTATTTTATTAATAATTTCCGTCCATGACAGATCACGAGCTGCCACTACATCTTTACCGATGTAGGTGCCTAGAATTTTTATATGCTTGCTTTGTATTTTAAAATGTGTGGTCTCCTGCTGAGGCTCAGCCATGTTCATGAACATGATTTCTGACTTACCTACATTTATGCGGGAGCCAGAGGCTCGACCGTACATGTTTATTACTGCCATTGCTCTCTCTATGCTTGCCATGTCCTTTACTGTTAGGGTGGTGTCATCAGCAAATTGTTGGACGACACAGGATCCTCCCCCTGGTAACTCAATACCACTAATACCCTTGTCTTGTTTTAATAGAATTCCTAGTGGCTCTGCTATTATTGTGTACAGGATTGAGGATAGTGGACAGCCTTGTCTGACCGACCTTTCCAGAGGAAACGCATCAGTGGTTGCACCGTTGCATTTGACCTTACCTGTAGCGTTGCTATATAACAATTTTACCCAAGTTAGAAATCTGTCTCCAAAACCTACCTTCTCCAGTACATTAAACATAAATTGATGCTCTACTCGGTCAAAGGCTTTGTTGAAGTCAATGGCCAGAAGGACGCCTGCTTGATCTGTCTCTTTTAAATACTCCACCACATCTCTTATGGTGCGTACTGTGTCAGTGACTTCTCTCCCTGGCACACTATAAGCCTGGGTGGCTTCTATTATTGTATGTAATATTTGTTTGACTCTGTTTGCGAATATTTTCATTAGTATTTTGTAGTCATTGTTCAACAGAGTAATGGGCCTATAATTTGTTAGTTCATCCTTCTCCCCTTTCTTAAAAATTAAAGTGATCAAGCCTAGAGTCATTGACTCCGGTACCTTCTGTTCTTTTTCCATTGTTTTATACAATTTCAGTAGTGTTGGTTTGAGCGTGTTGCAGAAAGCTTTATAGAAGTTGGCCGTCAACCCATCATTACCTGGGCTTTTATTTGACATCATTTGATTTATTGCACACTCTATATCTTCCTCAGTTATTTCCTGTTCACACGCTGATTTATCCTCATCATTTAGTTTAGCAGTCATCTCTTCCAATATGTCATTTGTAGCTTGTACGTCTGAACTCTCAGTTTTAAACAAGTCACTATAAAAAGTTTATACTGTTTCCAGAATGTCTACGAAATTGGTCACTACTTTACCTTCTTTATTTTTGATTTCTTGCAAATAACACTGATTTTGTTTTCTTTTTTCCCAAGTTGAGGAAAAAAGCTGTACTTTTCTCCCCTTCTACTGCATATTGAGCACGGCTCCTCACTATAGCACCTTCACATTTTATCCTTTCAATTTCATTTATTTCATTTTGAATATTCACAAGCCTTTCAACATTGACAACCGGTTGTGCATTTAATCTAGCAATTGTATTTCTTAATGATCTTTCTTTTTCTCTAGTTTTAAAGTTCAATCTTTTCGCAAACTGAATACTTTTTTGTTTAATTCTCACTTTTAATTTCTCCCACCCCTCTATGATATTTTCCCCAAACTCAGGCTGTGAACATTCAAATGAGATCAATTTAGAGATACAGTCAACATAATCCCTTCTGTTCAGCAGGCTAGCATTAAGGTGCCACACGCCTCCCCCCTCCCCCTACTTTTACCCCCCATTCCCACACGCAGGATGGCATGATCACTAATAAAATTTAAACAATAGCGCACGGTATCGAAAAGGTCGATCTGCGGTTTCTTGACTAAACAAAAATCAATCCGACTTTGCCGTACAGTGTCCATTTGTGGCTGTACTCTCGAGTACTCTCGTGTTATGGGATTTCTGGTTCTCCATAAATCACAGAAATCATTCTTGGCCATAAACAGATTCAGGGCCGCTCTGGAACAGTCGTGTTTATAGCTACCGTTATCGCTAATGTCAAGCCTGCTCATCTTGACATTGAAATCCCCAACTATGACGTCACAGTCTTAAGCTATAATATTCAGTTCTTGAAAGAAAGAAGACCTGTCCCCCTCGTGGTTGGGCGCATAAATGTTCAGTAATTTGTAGACAGTGTCTTCAAAAACAAAGCCCACTTTAACCCACCTCCCCCCAATGTCTTTGTCTATTAGAGTGGCATCAGCCTCAATGTGGCTACTCACCATGATGCTTACTCCTCGTGCCCGCTGAGTCCCATGGCTTGAAAAGTAGGATCCAGGCCACCTTTTCTTGCACTGAGTTTCACAGTCAGTGTCCCAGTGGGTTTCTTGGAGCCAGATTATTTCTGCATCACACATTTTTACGACTTTAGTGAACTTGTCCATGTCACGTAGTCCACGTACGTTGAATGATGCTATTTTGACCATGGTGAGTGGGAAAGACAGAGAAAAAAAATCCCCAAACAAAAACCATGATGCACACCCTTTTCAGTCCATTATTATTTACCCCTCTTAGTCTTGCCCTTTCTGCTTGTTCCCCCTTCCCTCCCCTTACTAACTCCATCCCATTCCGAAGCCTTAGGGTTCAGCTGTCGTCTCTCACTCCCCTGCCCGTGTAGAGGCCCTCTCTGCCCCGGCTGCCCGCAAGCCAAGGACGCCAGGCTGGCCGAACTGCCCTCCCTCTGGTTGCTGCGGCTCCTGTCCCTTGATGTTGTTACAGCCTGACCCCTCAGCGACCCATGCGCCAGAGTGGAGTCGCTCATCGGCATCCTCCCCACCCTCTCAGAGGCCGCAGTCAAACCGCTGCTTCCTCTTTTCTCCTCCTCCTCCTCTTCCTCCTCGACCTCGCTCTCCTCCTCCATCTCATGGCGTGCAGCTGACTGGGGCCCCTCTGCTTCGCCATCAGTCGCAATGCCATCAGGATGATCTCCTGTCTCCGTCTCTTCTGCCCCGTCCTCCACTCCCTCGCCGGTGTCCCTCTCTGTCTCCTCTTTGGGATCTGCTCCAGGCATGGCTGCGCATTCTCGTGCGTAGTGTCCGATCTCCCCGCACTTGAAGCACTTGAACTCCGGGCACTCCCGTAGGATGTGTCCGGGCTGGAGGCACAGCCTGCAAACTTTAGATTGATTATCGTGCAGCACTCTGAAGTATTCAATCCCTTCCAGCGTCTCAAATTTGGTGCTGTAAGGTAAAGAGGAGACATTTTCATTGAAACGGACTTTGAGGAATCTCGTCCCGTCAAAAACGTCCGTCCCGGCCCACTTCCTCCGCTTGATAGGAGACACCGGCTCCACGCCCCACTGCTCCAGTTTAGTAACAATTTGATTGTCTGTGACATACAGGGGAAGGTTCAAAAAGGAGACGATCCTGGTGTCCCTCGTAACTTCCGATGCCACCACTCTGGAGTTTCTAATCTTGAAGCCGTCCAGCAGTCTTGTTTTCCCTTTCGGGTTACTCATCGTGAGCTCCCATCGTTTGTCGCTTTTCGACCTGCAGCCCAATACTCTCCCACATGTGTTGTCAACCACACGCAGAAGCTCCATCATGGAGATTTTGTCTTCTCCCTCCACGTCCACATTAACCACCAGGTCTCTGTCCATCTCTCTCCCTTCCCCCTCCATCCCCGCCGCTTCCGCTGCGACCGCCGTCTCTTTCACCAACCCCATTGCTGTGGCCCCTCCACCTCGTCTCTCTTTTCGTTTCTCCGCTCGACTCTCCACCACCACAAATTCTCCTCTCTCCCCCTTCTCCATCACGCTTTCTGCCCCAGTCGGATTCGCGTCCTGCCGGGGCTTCTTTGTTTCCGCCGCCATACCTCCATTTTGTTTGTCCGTCTGCCCGTCGTCGTAAGTCTTGTCCGGTCCGAGTGTCTTCGCCGTTTGTGCCATTTTCGTGCTTCTAAAGCCACGAAAGTTTCCCCCGTGCAGCAGAAAGCTGCTGGGGGGGAGTTTGAAGCGTTATTTTCAGAAACTGCTCTCTTTTCCCCGGTGATTTAATGTCTTTTTCGTCCGCTCCGCCGCCACCACGCCAACCGCTCGGCTAAAGGGTCCGACCCGTTAGTCAAGGACCAACGTGTCTACTTATCCATGCACGTTACAGTATTCTCTCCACAGCCAACCAATCACAACATTGGTAAGTTTCAACACTAAAAGTAAATGCATTTCATATTGGTAAACAACTGTTTTGCAGAACAATATCAACAATATAATATATTCATATTCAAAAGGTATACAAAATAACCAACATAGGCCAAACTCTTATCTAATAGTGCAATATAATATATCTAAGGCCTATAATTTAACCACAGGGTTACACAAGACTTCAGTGACATGTTAGCTGGCAGCTAAACATGATATCAGCAGTCAAAACTGGAGGCAAAAACACCGTTAGGGCCTAATACACTCAAAGCCTCATGGCCGAGTGCCAGCAGGCTCTCGTCTCCAGCTCCGCTCTCTCCGCACGGCCCCTTAGCCCCGCCCCCTGACTGTTGTGAGGCAACATACTTAAAGTGACATAGACTTTTGGTGTATAAATTATGGGATGTCTGCTGCTATGTGTAATGATCTGTGCCCTCTGGCTATGTTAACTTATAACATTGATAAAGCAAGGACGACTTCTCTCGTGCTGGGTGTTTATTCACCGACCGGATTCCGACTGACGTTGTTACGTACATCACGTGACTTTGTTGTGGCGCTACGGAAAGCCGTAAGGGACATTAGCAAATCAAATGTTACTAGCAAATATTACATCTCCCTTTTTCTGAAAAGTGCTGCTTTCTCTGCAGAGATACAGACCACGTTGAGCACGTTTATAAGCGAATACAAGCTTAATAAGAAAGAATATGAAAGTGGAACTCTTATATAACTGGACTGCAACAAAGTAGTGTAAAACATTTCCTTCACTGTCTAAATGTGACACCGTAATAACATTTCATCTTTTTTTTTTTTCATTTCCTTACTGGTAACTGCAAACAGCAGGTAGGTACACAAGGTAAGTGAACGCTGTAAATATTTCTTTTCAAAACATAGCAGGTATAGTACAGGTTGGTTTAAAATTCTCTCTTTTTTTAACCTTCATAAGTCAAGGATTTGTCTTGGTTTGATTGTGCGACCTGACCTCGTGGTGTAACCAGGCTGTGTGTCTGGTTGTCGCTGATTGTTCGTGTCTGGAGGTTCACAGCATGCTCTTGCTGATGGGCTTGTGTGTTGTTGTTAGCGCTGGTAACAGTCTGCTGTGAAGTGTGTGTGTGTGTAGTGTGAGTGTTCACTCTGCTTTGTCGCAGGTGTTGACGGTTGCGTCGGTAGATCTGACCTTCTTTGGTTTGGATGTGGTAGCTCCTGTCTGTGTTCGCTGGTCTTTCCACAGTTGCAGGTCTCCAGGATCCATCCTCCTGCCGGAAGCGGATTGGTGTGCCTGCGGGCAGGTGGGGCAGAGGTTTGGCTGTTCGGTTGTAGTATGCCTGCTGGCGCTGTTGACATACCTCTCTCCTTTTGTGAACATCCTCCTGACTGGCGATCTGTGGCTGCAGGTGTTTTGCTGTTGATGGGAGAATGGACCGCAGCCTCCGACTCATCAGTAGCTGTGCCGGTGATTTCAGGTTGTCCACCGGTGTGTTGCGATACTCCAGTAAGCTCATGTATGGGTCTTTGTTCTCAGCTTTGGCTTTGTCCAGGATGCGTTTGGCCGTCTGGACAGTCTTCTCGGAGAGGCCGTTGCTCTGTGGGTAGTGGGGGCTTGTGGTGGTGTTTCAGAAACCCCATGTCTGTGAGAAGTTGCGGAACTCACCAGAGCTGTAGCACGGACCGTTGTCGCTGATGATAGTCTCGGGGATTCCGTGTCGAGCCATTGCTGCTTTCAGCTTCATGATGACGGCAGATGAGGTGCAGCTGTAAAGTCTCTCTAGCTCGAAGAATCTGGAGTAGTAGTCCACAGTGACTATGAAGTCCTGTGAGTTCCATGTGAATAGGTCTGTGCCTATCACTTGCCACGGCCGCTCGGGTATGGCGTGTGACATCATTGGTTCCTTTGCATTTGCGCTGCACCGTTCTTGGCATATGCTGCAGTCTGCTACCGCATCCTCGATCTGTTTCCCCATGCCAGGCCAGAACAGTAAGTCTCTTGCTCGGCATTTGCTTTTTTCCACGCCAAGGTGGCTGGCATGGATGCGCTGTATCATGTCCTTGCGAAGCTTTTGGGGGACAA
This sequence comes from Lampris incognitus, assembly GCF_029633865.1. Classification (NCBI taxonomy): domain Eukaryota; kingdom Metazoa; phylum Chordata; class Actinopteri; order Lampriformes; family Lampridae; genus Lampris; species Lampris incognitus. Next base: position 25,124,456 of record NC_079231.1, on the reverse strand, counting down.
TGATTCTCTCACCTTTGAACAGGATACCGTCCATTTCTGAGATTTCTGCTCTGTGGTTCCAGTATTCCTGGATGCTGGGCGGGCACTTTTTCTTTGTGTCTGGCCAGCCAGTGAGTGTGGCTCATCTGAGTGCGGTGAGCTGTGGATCTTGCGCTGTTTCCTGCTTGATTTCTGTGAGTCTTGTGTCGCTCACAGGGATGTTGCTGAGGACTGTGTGCACTTGGGCCTCCATCCCTCCCTGTAGGTCACTGTCGTGGTGTTCTATTGACTTGCGTGACAGTGTGTCGGCCACCGGTATGTCCTTACCGGGGCGGTGGATGATTTGGATGTCGTATTTTTGGAGCGCCAGGATCATCCGTTGCAGCCGGGGTGGTGCTGTTGCCAGTGGCTTTTTAGTATTGCCTCCAGAGGCTTGTGGTCTGACTCCACAATCACTTTTCGTCCGCACATGTACTCGTGGAACCTCTTGCAGCCGAAGACCACAGCGTAGAGCTCCTTCTCTATCTGTGCGTAGTTTTCTTCAGTGCTGTTGAGTGACTTGGACGCATAGGCAATTGGTTTGCCATCTTGGAGCATGACAGCCCCAAGGCCACTTTTGGATACATCCACTTGGAGTCGCAGCTCTTTCTGCGGGTCGAAATATGAGAGTACTGGACCTGGGTGCTGTGTAATGAGATTCTTCATCTCTTGGAACGCCTTGTCGTGGACTGCATCCCACACAAACTCACTGTCCTGTTTCAGAAGCTGTCTGAGGGGTGAGTTTATCTGTGAGAGGTGTGGAGCGAATCTGGCGAGGTAGTTGATCATGCCGAGGACTGTCTCCAGCTCTGCTTTGTTCTGTGGGGGTTGCATGTCCTTGACCGCCTTCACCTTGTGTGGGTCTGGTTTGATGCCTTCGTGTGAGAGCGTGTGGCCGAAGTAGCGTACCTCGGACACGCATATGTGAAACTTGTCGGGGTTGAGCCTCACCCCTCGCTCCCTTGTGCGCTTCAGCATCGCTCTGAGACGCTGGTCATGTTCCTCTTTAGTCTTGCCGAACACTAGCATGTCGTCCACTATGGCCGTCACACCGTCCAATCCTTCATATGTTTCATCCACGCGTCTCTGGAACTCGTCTTGAGCGGACACGATTCCGAATGGCAATCTGAGGAAACGATACCTGCCAAACACTGTGTTAAATGTCGTCAACATTGGGGATTCAGTGCTCAGTTTGATGGCCCAATAGCCTGACCGCGCGTCTAACACGCTAAAGTACTCAGCTCCAGCGAGCTTTGTGGTGGCGTCCTCCAGCGTGGGGAGGGGGTAGTGAGGTCGTTGTATCACTTTGTTAAGAGCTCTGGGGTCTAAACACACTCTAAGTTTGCCTGTCTTTGGCTTCTCAACAATAACGAGTGCGTTCACCCATTCTGTGGGTTCTGTTACCTTACAGATTATGCCGCCTTTCTCCATGCTGTCAAGCTCGTCCCTCAGTTTGCTGCGTAGGGCGATGGGGATTCTGCGTGGTGGGCAGACGACCGGCATTGCATCTGGTGTGACGCGGAAGGTGCACTCGCCTGGGAACTCTCCTATTCCCTGGAAAACATCTGCATACTCATCCATTATGCTCTGTGATGTGACATTGTTTTCCTCGCTCACAGCCATCACTATTTTTACCAAGTTTAGGTCACGGCATGTTTTCATTGCCATGACTGGTGGGGCGTTTGTGTCAATGACGTAAAAGTCCAGCATCATTGCATTGTCTCTGTACTTACATTTGAGTTTGCATGTGCCTTTCACGCTCAGCGCGCCTCCTCCATATTCAGTGAGTCTGTGTATTGCTGGTTTCAGTGTCACATTTTTGAACAGCGCCTGGAACAGGTTGGTGGGAATAGTATTGGCCTGTGCCCCAGTGTCTAGTTTAAACTTTACCTTCTGTGGAGGTGTGCCAATTCCAACCTCTACGTAAGCCTGCTCGTTGCTTTTTCCGTTGTTCTCTATTGAGATGCAGTCTATGTACAGCTCTGTCTGTTCTCCCACAGCGGTGCTCTCCACTGTAATGTTGTCGAAGTACAGTTCTTCCTGCTCTCTGTCAGTGGTGTACTCTTCTGGGTTCTCTCCGACGGCATGTACTGTGCCGCGGTAGTAATTTGTCTGTCCCTGGGAGCTAGACTTGCATACTTTAGCAAAATGATTGAGCTTCTTACATTTAATGCATTGTTTACCCTTAGCTGGGCAAGTGGCTTTAGCGCCGTGTAGCTCTCCCCAATAGCTACACGCCCTAGCGGCGGTGCTAACGTTACCTTCCCTTTGTCTGAAGCTAGCGTTAGCTGCTTTGGGTGCGTTCGGTTTGTAAGTCTTTCTGCCTATTGCGTGCACCGTTTCATGTGTGCTGCCCTGGCCCATAGACTTTAGCTGTTGCTTTGCTAGCTCGTGTGAGCGGGCTACATCTATGGCTTTTTCTAGCGTTAGCTCAGCTCCCTGGCTAAGTAGCTTTTCTCTCACTCTGGGTGAGTTGGTGGCAAACACGATGCGGTCCCTGACCATCTCGTCGGCATTTGGGTAGCCACAGTCTTTGACTAGGAGCTTTAGCTCAGTTACAAATTGTTCGAAGGATTCACTCTCTCCCTGCATCTTGTCATGAAATTTATATCTGGCATAAATCGGGTTTGCTTTGGGGGTGATGTACTCAGTGTACTTATCGTAGTACGTTTCTAGCTTCTTGGCTTGTTCTCCGCTGAGTGTCCAAGTGTTGTGCACATCGCGCCCTTTTTCCCCTATCCAGAGCAGGAGGTAGCTGCATTTCTCCTCTTCGTTCTTCCCGCGCAGGGGGCCCTTGAACATTAGCTCCGTTGTTTGTCGAAATCGTCTCCATGCTTCAGGTAAGTTCGCCGATTCCCAGTCCATCCGTGGAGCTGGAACGCCGTACGAATCCATATTGGGTATTTAAACTCCGCTACTCTGACACCATGTAATGTTCTGTGCCCTCTGGCTATGTTAACTTATAACATTAATAAAGCAAGGACGACTTCTCTCGTGCTGGGTGTTTATTCACCGACCGGATTCCGACTGACGTTGTTACGTACATCACGTGACTTTGTTGTGGCGCTACGGAAAGCCGTAAGGGACATTAGCAAATCAAATATTACTAGCAAATATTACACTATGTACATATTAACAAGGGAAATACCGAACATGATACAACGAGTTAATTGATGATTTAAAAGTCCTCTACCCACAGCATTGGTCGGACGACCCTGGGGCACTGTTTGGGGAAGTTGAAGTTGAAAGACTGCCAGCAGTTTAGAATCGATGGCGTGCGGAGTGTCATTCGGGCATATAGAGAATCTAGGGACAATGGTGGGAAATGTGTCCCAGATGGACTGAAAGACCTCTTGGCAGCAGTCAACACTGTCCCCATCTCAAGTGCAGAGTGTGAGAGGGGCTTTTCCCATACAAGCCTACTCTGCACCGCCAACGGGTCATCTCTTCGCACATCCACCATCTCCACGCTGCTCTTCCTTTGCCTTGCTGGACCACCGCTCACCCTGTTCAACCCCATTCCATATGTGAGGTCACGGATTAGGAAAGGACACAGAGCTGCACAGGACACTAGGAGTCAAGTAAGAAGCAGGGAGGAGGAGGCTGAAGGCTCCACTGATGTTTTGGACAAATAAATAAAAGGTACTTTTTAAAAATGTTCTCAGCAGTGTTGTTAACTGAGCCTTATAGTTTTGGGATGGTGATCGGTGTATCAGGCCAGATTGTGTACTTCAGGCGCCATAGCCTATATGCATTGTATGCTGGCAAGTTGTTTGATGTTATTTGCCTAAACATTTTAAATGTTCTTTGGCTCGGCATTAACTTGACGAACCTTGCTACTGTGCGTGTGACTACTGCCTCGTTGTCACGTCAGATTAGGCTAGGCCCGTCTATTTAACAGAAGCAACAACAACGTTATTGGTCGAAAAGCACGTGACTATTGCGGAGCTGTTTCAGCATCATGAAAAGCATCGTTTTGTGCATTTTTAAATTACGTTCCGTGACTTTCTGTCTCACCCCTAACCTGCCGGAGCAGTACCTCTCAGTGCTCCGGGACCTCCTCATTTACAAATTCACCACTGCGAGAAACTAATGATCTATTGCAGCTAGTTGTGCATTTGTGTGATCAGAAACTAGAGGTATTGTAACTGGTTATTTTCTTGCCCGGTGCGGGATTCGAACGGGGTGAACTGCACCACAAGGCGACATCAGTAACCGCTCGGCTGAAGGGTCAGACCCGTTAGCTAGGGACTAACGTGTCTTATTAGTAGTTTACAGTCGTCACCCTCCCCGCAAGCGCGTCCTCGCGCTTGGTTATTCCCGCGCTCCGAAGAGACTTCTGAGGATCTGCACACTTCCGGATCCCGCCGCTGCCACCAATGTAACCGGTTATTTTCTTGCCCGGTGCGGGATTCGGGGTGTACTGCACCACAAGGCGACATCAGTAACCGCTCGGCTAAAGGGTCCGACCCGTTAGGTAGGGACTAACGTGTCTTATTAGTAGTTTACAGTATCTATCGATAACGTTAGCTAGCTAACTAGCTAGTTAACTAGCCAGGTAATGTTATCTGATCGGATTTAGCTAACATCAATGGCTTTTTATAAGATTGTAAACTCGAAAATATTTATGTAAACACTTTTAAAGATTAGTGTGTAATCGGGAAAAATGATCCAACAATAACCCCCGCTAAGTGTAACTTCGAAATATTATTTTCTATTTATTTCACAGTTGAAGAGGAATGTTTTGGATCATACTGTAACGTACAGGAATAACTACTTGAAACGACGGGCGCGTGGCTCGAGCGACTCCGGCGAGGCGGAATGGAAAATGACAGAATTGAAAGTCTCGCTGCCGGAGTCAGGCACTCTGGTGCAAGGGGCATTCATTCATTCATACTGTCTTACACTGAAGAGTAAATACACTGATATTCACCTCTCCTCCTCCCAGACATACGAAATGTTTGCATTGAGTCAAAAGACCTTTCAAAAGACAGCATAATTTCAGCGTTTTAACACCCCCCCCCCAACCCCAAATAGGGGACCCCCCCTCCCCCATAACTGGTCACTCCACTAGAGCACTGACCTAAACCCTCTACAATAAACAAGATATACCAATACTGCCACCTACTGGCCCGGTGGGCACATGTCATTACAAGTTAGATGTCAGTGAACTCGAATTATTGGTTATTTAAGAAATGTGTTGCGAGACCATCCTGCCTTATCCCCTTGTTCGTACAATGTTACGCAGCATCTTCTCTGCGTCCTATGTGGACAAAAGATTGGATTCAGTTTGGAGAGCAAGTCTGTCCTTGAACAGTTCAGGAGATGGTGACATGGAACATCGGCGGTCTAGATCAGCTATTGCCTCTGTAAGCTCGCGTTGTCGTCTTTTTTGTGCCTTGTTATGGTGAGCGGTATATATGAAATGATCTCGCCCTAAGGAATGCCTTAAGGGTTTCCCATAGTAAAGATGGACTGGTATCATCAGTTTTGTTAGTCTCCACAATGAGGTCAATAGACTGGGTGATAAGATTACAAAATGTAGAGTCAGAAAGAAATGTGGAATCCAATCTCCAGAAGCGACTCTCTATTATGGTTTTCAAGGCTCAAGTCCCGTACCACAGGGGCGTGGTCAGCATTAACTATAGAGGAGTATTCAACTGAGGTTACAGTGGGAAGAAGTTTCTTATCTATAAAAAAAATCTATACGGGAGTAAGAATTATGGACATGTGAATAAAAAGAATAGTGCCTGTCAGTTAGATGAGAGAATCTCCATGGGTCGACACAGCCGCATTGATCCATAAAGACATCTTGGAAGGTGTAACTGTTCTAGAGCTAGATCTGTTTAGATCATCACACAATTAATGTCTCCTCCAAATATTAGCTTGTGAGTGTGTAAATCGGTAAGCGACGATATAAGTTTCTTCATAAAATCTACATCATCCCAATTTGGGGCATACACAGAGACAAGAATAAGTGGGATTTGATAAAGGGAGCCAGTTACTATAATATATCACCCGTTAGAGTCACAGATGATATTAGAGGGAATGAATTTTACTTTTTTTATTATTAATCAAGATGGCTGCACCCTTTTTAAGGTTGAACGTAGAGTGAAAAATATGACCTATCCGGAGCCTGCTAAGTCGTTTGTATGTTTCTTGTAAGAATGTGACGTCTGTGTTTAAGTGTTTCAGGTGAGAGAATATTGTGTTTCCCAGGTCCTTTCAGGCCCCCTACGTTCCACGAGATAATTTCGATGAAGCCTCTCACTCTCACCGAACTGCTTGGGTTATTTGTCATGATAATCTCTGAAATTCAAATGATAATTGCATATAGTGATTTGGTTCAGTTGTTGGGTATATGTGTAAACCCAGTAAGGTACTGCAGCAAGAAGAGGGACAGATGCATGCGGACCCGAATGCAAAAGCAAGTAATGGAAAAAAGAAAAAAAAAGCAAAGGGAAAAAAACGGAAGAAATCACTAGTCAAGTCAAGTCAAGTCAAGTCAAGTTTATTTATATAGCACATTTAAAACTTGAACCAAAGTGCTGCACAAGCTTAAAATACGGTATAAAATAAGCGACACATATGAATATAAAAACATATGTAAAAAAGACATAGTAAAATAAAGGAATTAAAATGTAAACAATAAAACACAAGAGTAAAAGTATATTTCCACAATAAAATCACGGTGTCAAGCTCAACTTGAATTGAATGCCAGCGAGAAGAGGTAGGTGTTTAACCAAGATTTAAAAGTCTCTAGGGTCTGAGCAGATCTGATGTGTACTGGTAAGTTGTTCCAGAGATCAGGGGCAGCCACTGCAAAGGCTCTGTCACCCCTATTCTTAAGCCTGGGTCTGGGAACATGTAAGAGCATGTGGTTTGCTGACCTGAGTGCTCTGACTGGTGTACGATTATGTATTAGCTCAGATAAATACGATGGTGCCAGCCCATTTAAAGACGTGAAAACAAGTAATAAAATCTTAACCTGGATCCTAAAACAGACAGGAAGCCAGTGAAGGGAGGCCAGTACAGATGATATGTGATCACGTGGTTTCTTTCCTGTCAGCAGGCGAGCAGCTGCATTTTGTACAAGCTGCAGGCGACGAAGTGACGACTGAGCTACACCAACATACAATGAGTTACAATAATCCAAACAAGAGGTAATAAATGCATGAATTACCCTTTCAAGATCATTTGGAGGAAGATAGGCCTTTACTTTTCCCAGAAGTCGTAATTGAAAAAAACTTGTTTTGACTACTGAGATTATTTGTTTGTCAAAGTTAAAAGAGCTGTCAAAAATCACCCCAAGATTCCTAACAGAAGAGTGACTGTGGGAAGCTAAAGGGCCAATATCATAACCATCCAGCAGATCAGGTTGTCCATATACAATAATTTCAGTCTTATTTTTATTAGTTTCAGGAAATATAACTCCATCCATGTTTTGACATCCTTTAAACAACTCAGCAAAGCCTGTATAGAATCTCTGCCGTTTGTTTTTATAGGCAGATTGATTTGCAAATCATCAGCAAAACAATGAAAGACATATATATATATATTTAAAAATGAACCCCAAGGGCAGCATATACAATGAGAAGAGAATGGGGCCCAAAATGGAGCCTTGGGGGACCCCACAGATAAGTGGGGCTGCCGCTGAAGAGAATTGGTCTATATGGACAGAAAAGCTTCTATTTGACAGGTAAGACTTGAACCATTCTAGGACCATACCTTTAATGCCTACACATAGCTCAAGACGTGATAAAAGAATATTATGGTTAACCGTGTCAAAGGCAGCAGTCAGGTCCAAAAGCACCAGAACAGCGGAGTTCCCAGAGTCCACAGTTAAAAGAAGGTCATTAAAAACTCTTAAAAGGGCTGTTTCAGTGCTGTGATGTGATTTGAAACCAGACTGCAACTTTGCAAGAGTGAAATATCAGGGGCCAAATTCTTCAGTAAACTAGATGTATCTCATGGTTTCTGGCAACTGAAATTTGGATGATAAGAGCAGCAAGTACTGAACGTTCTATACACCGTTTGGCAGATACTGTTTTCTTAGACTTCCATTTGGAATCAAATCAGCTCGCGAAATCTATCACAGAGCAATGGAAACGATCATTGAGGGTCTAGAAGGCACCCGTGTTTACATTGATCACTTAGTTGTGTGGGGCTCTACACTACAACAACACAACGAGATAGTGCTGAACCTCCAGAGAATCCAGTTGAGTGGTCTGAAACTGAACAAAAACAAATGTCAGGTCGGGGCAACAGAGATCACTTTTTTAGGTGACAAGCTGTCTGGAGAAGGAGTGGAACCAGACCGCTCCAAAGTACAGGCCATTCTGGACATGCCCCCACCTACAGAGAAGAAGGGAGTACTGCAAGCCATGGGTGTGGTAAATTTCCTAGGCAAGTTTATCCCGAATGTCTCTGCAAAAACGGTCTGCATCAGAGATCTGATGCACAAAGACAAAGTGTTCAAGTGGACTGCCAGACATGACGGAGAATGGAAAAAGCTTAAGGAGACACTTACCACAGACCCGGTGCTGAACTTTTTCGATCCCTCACGCAGAACAAAAATCTCCACGGACGCATCCAAAGACGGATTGGGCGCCGTGCTTTTCCAGGCTGACGTCGACGACCAGTGGAGACCAGGGGTTCAGAGCAATGACAGAGACTGAAACACCATACGCTCAAATTTAAAAGGAGACCCTCGGGTTAGTGTTTGGATGTGAGAAGTTTCATGGCTATGTCAATGGACTACCCCCCTTTACAGCAGAAACATCACCAACCGCTCATTTCAATTTTCAGAAAAAACCTGAACGGCATGTTTCCCCGGATCCAGCGGATGATGATGAGGCTGAAAAGCTATGATATGGATCTAGTCTACATACCAAATACATCATTCTGGCTGATGCACTGTCCCGAGCACCTGCACCAGTCACAAAGACACAGGTCAGCACCATCTCGGTGGACGTGGAAATGCAAGTTAACTTGACTGCTTCCTCCCTCCCGGTGTCAGACACGATGTACAAGAAGATTGCACTAGAAACGGAGAAAGACGTGACATTGCAGACAGTGATGGCCAACCTCCAAGATGAGTGGACAAAAGGTAAACTCTCATAATTCTATCCTATCAGGGCAGAGCTGAGCGTGGTCAACGGCCTACTGCTGAGGCAAAACAGGATTATCATTCCAGATTCTATATATGCGCCAAGAGATGCTCAGCCGGATCCACGAGGGTCACCTTGGCATTGAACAGTGCAAAGAAAAAAAAGAAGGGAGGGAGGGGGGGGCTAGGGAAGCTGTTTATTTTTTACTTTGTTTATTAAGTTTTACATGAAAATGCAAGTGCGCCACCAGTGCATAACAAAAAATTTTTTATATCCAAAACAGGTATAAATATACATGTATATGTACATATACGATAAACTTCTCTATTATCAAAATACTGTAAAAAAGTGACAATCAAAAATGTTATACACAAAAACAGCATTACTGCCTCAGAAAATTAACTGAAAATAACAATAAAAAAGAAGGGGGAAAAGCAGCCAATAGAGAGAGGAGGAAAAAAAACAAACCCAAAAACAAAACATCAGTCAGCAAACAGTGGTGTCCCCACTAGACAACACTGGATCGCGCACGGACAAGCGGGCCGGACCCCCCAGCCGACCGGCCAACGCTGCCGCCCGCGGAGCGGGAGACCCGGGCCCGCGCCCCGACTAAAGGGCCCGACCCGCCAGCCAAGGACCAACGCGTCCACCCGCCCACGCGCGCCACAATACAGTGGTATAACAGCAGCTAAACTGCACGCTGCCCAGCGTCAGTAGCCCTGTAAACCATAAACAGGTTTATCAGTCCGGGATACATGGGAAACTTATGTGATTAATAAATTGAAAAAATGGACCCCATAATTTCTGGAATTTACCAGCAGCACCACTCAGTGAAAGTCGAAGTTTTTCTAATTTGAGAAAATAGACAACGTCTCGAGCACAGTGAAAATAAGAAGGTGACGCCTGTGACTTCCATTTAATGACTATTAGTCTCCTGGCCAAACAAGTGGTGAAAGCCAGGAGGTCTTTTTGAGACTTGGTAACATAGGAAAGACTCCAAACAACGCACCAAAAGCGTCAGGCTCAACTTTTCCCCACTTATCACGGAAATTACATTAAAAGCTTCTGTCCTGTAGAGCCGAAGGAACGGAGAAGACCGTAGGTTCACACTTTAGCCGTGTAGGCAACTTTCTTTAATCCACGGTAAATCAGAGAGACAACAAAACCACAGCTCGACTGAGCGGAGGCGGCAAGAAGAACCAGAAAACTGGCTGAACAACCATAACTTAACCCTGCGTTAACCTGCCAGGGCAACCATGACTTAACCCTTATTCCTGGGGGGAATTCTGTCCCCAATACGTGTCCACCACAGTCCAATATTTATGCAAAGATGGGCAAAGCCAGAGCATATGTATAAGATCCGCAGGTGAATGCTGGCATCTGCTGCATGCAGGGGACACCCCATCATAAAACTTTGACAAACGGCCATTAGTATAATAGGTGCCATGAACCAATTTACACTGAATAAGGCTGTGCCTCGCGCATATTTATGGATTTATGAACTCGTTTTAAAATCTCCGCCCAAATCACCTCTGATAGTGCCTCCCCCAAATCCTTCTCCCATAACACCTTAATGGAATTTAAGGAGTCCGGACGTAAAAGATAAATTTGGTTATAAATATATGAGATGGAGCCTTTTAAGGTTGGGATCGGTGTCAGGGAACTATCTAGAACAGAATCATTAGGTGGGTGGGGAAACATGGGAAACGTGTTATGAGCAAAGCTCCGGACCTGCAGATATCTGAAAAAATGTGGCTTAGGAAGTGAAAATTTGTCTGAATATTGCTGAAAAGAGGCAAAAACATGTTCAATATACAAGTCCTTAAAGGTGTTGATGCCAAGCCGTTCCCACCTTAAAAAGACACTATCCATCAGGGAAGGAGGGACAACATGACTGGCGGCACACTGCAAAACTCACCTCTCTTGACCTGCAGAGAGGGAGCACGAGAAAGAAACTCTGCAGAACAGGTCTCGTTCAAGGGTTTTAGGGGTTTCATGTCAAACTTTAATTAGCAACTTTTATTCTTTCCCCTAAATTGTTATGCTACACTGCTTATATATTTATCTCTCTTTAAAATATATATGTATATCTGTATTTATCTTTTATTATTACATCATACTATTGGATATAATTACGATATTATTACAGTATTATACCACTTTATTATACACACACACACACACACACACACACACACACACACACACACACACACACACACACACACACACACACACACTGTATACTTCCTACCCTCACATGTAAATATTTTGTGTTGTCAGTGTTTACGTTTGTCCATTGTGTGTAATGTACTGGTCACCTATGTAAGCAACTTTGTACATGTGTAAATATGGTTTGGGGCGGGGATTTATATATATTTTCATTTTCTCTGATATATAACATATATTGTTGTTATATATACTGTAGATATATAATGTGTTCATATATTGTTTATATATTTATATAGCCTAATCATGTATTGTTTCTTCAACTTATTAAAATAGCTGACTTTACTGCCGCTATCTGCTTCTGCCTCTCTATCATATTTTAGCTTGTGTGTGTGTGTGTGTGTGTGTGTATATATATATATATATATATATATATATATTTATTTATTTATTTATTTATAGTGAGCGTTTTGCTAAATACCGTATTGTTCCGAATATAAGACGACCCTGATTATAAGACGACCCCCCCTTTTTCAAGACTCATTTTTGGAAAAATACTTTTTGAAGAGCAAATACTGGTTTTATAAAGAAAAACATTATATTTGAAAATAATGATAATAAAAACACATTGAATAAAACAAGGTAGTCTGTTTAACAGCTTTTAAATAAAATTATGTTTTCAATATATTTTAGATGAAATTGTCACATTTAAATAAAAAAATGTAAATACATTTGTAAATGAATGACTTATGGTATTTAAATAGCATACAAATGAAAATAAACTGTAGTCTATTGAGACTATCCATCTCATAGTGAAAAAATAACCATTTCAACATTTCAATACCTGCATTAACCATCGAAGTGGTCTAATTTTAGAACGGTCTTGAAACAAATCTGACTGAGTGAGAATGTATATTGACATTCAAAAGTCTAGACCTCGAATGTAAGACGACCCCCCCTTTTTCATACGTATTTCCAGGGTAAAAACCCCGTCTTATATTCAGAACAATACGGTAGCTACCTATCATACATCACATATATCATATATCAGAATATTCTATTACTGTTAAGCCAACTATGAATATTAAAATACGTCAAACCATGTGTCCTGTATCATAGCTACATGTATGACGTTTTCAGCAACAAAAAAGGCGTGGAAATCAGTTTGGTATTCAGCGAGTTATGATTGATTAACTGCGCTGACAGTCCATTGCGCCTGCCGAACACATTACACTGAGTGGAGCGGGTGACCGCTCCAAGATGGCGCCCCCACGGCTCGTCAACGCCAATAGGCAGCAGCGGTCGATGCGGCGTCTACTCTTTATATGTATGTCTATGGACTGAACAACGTTTACTTATTCGACTGCGGTATATCAGTACAGTGTGGGGTTCTCAAGGTTACAGCGTCACTTAGAGATACCCTCCAGTACTACAACTTCAATACATCACATTTCCCTTTTTCTAGTTATTTATTTTGAACTTTACTAGAATACTCAGTAGTTAACAACATCTTGTAATAGTAAGTCAATAATCAGGTTTTTTACCAAACTGCTGCATTAATGAACTCCATAACTGAGATTTCCATAATCTTTTAGTACAGAACAGTTTTTTCAATATGTTGCAGTAGAAACAGTAAACTCAGTCTTTTACTGAAGTTTCACAGAGAACATCACAGTTTTAACAGTTCTTGATTTCTTTCAGCATTAGTTTCGGAACTTCAAGGGAAGTCGAACTGGTCGACCACAGCGTGTGGTTTTTACAGTCTCATTTGTAGCTGCTGACTTAGGAGAGACAACTGGTAACTGAGACCTTACAGGTGAGTTTCCTTCTGGAGTAAAAGCTGGTGGTGGTGGTGGTGTCTTTACAGGTGAGTGTCTTTCAGATGAGTCTTTCTCGGATCACTTCACCTCGTTCTGGTTCTCGTCCTGCATGGAGCTGTCCATCATCCATCAGCTGTGGAGGATCAAGTGTGTGTTCCACAGTCTCTGTTGGTTTTGGTAAAATCCTGTTTTCTTTTGTTTTCAGAATGTGTCTTCTGTTCCTTCTGTAGATTTGGTCATTGTCGGCTTGTACTATGTATGACCTTGGCTTGTCATGTTTATCCCAACCCAATCGCATGTACTTTCGTGACGGCATCACGTTTATTAATAATCGTGATACCATCACGATTGTGACCTGATTTACGTGATGTGGTCACGATCTGATAGAACCCTAACCCTAACCCTCGAGTCGTGACCACATCACGTAAATCAGATCATAATCGTGATGGTATCACGATCGAAAGTCCGTGCGACTGGGTAGGTTTACCCAGTATCACGGCAGGTTGCCACATTTTTGTGTTCTGCTGTCTGATTCTTACTCTTTCTCCTTTCTTCACCTCTTGCAGTTTCCTTGTTCCACGATCAAAATAGTGTTTCTGCTTGTTTTGCCTGTTAATCAACTTGCTCCGCACGTGTTTGTATACTCGTGGCTTCAGCAGGCTCTTGGACACAGGTAGTTTTGATTTCAGCCTCCTACCCATAAGCAGCTGTGCGGGGGAGTAGCCTACTCCATCCAGCGGCGTGTTTCTGTCCTCTAATAGAGCGATGTATGGGTCTGTGTGACTCTCCTGTGCTTTTTTTCAACAGACGCTTGACCGTTTGAATGGCTCGTGCTGCCTGGCCATTTGATTTTGGAAACTTAGGACTCGAGGTGGTATGCTTAAACTCCCAGCTGGTAGCAAACCTTTGCATTTCTGCACTTACTGGATGCCTTGCATTATCTGAAACAAGTTCATCTGGTGCCCCGTGTCTGGCAAAGATAGATTTTAGAGCAGTTATGATGTGCTTGCTTGTTGTACCACTTAATTTTGTAATTTCGAGGTACTTTGAGAAGTAGTCGACACAGAGCAAATATTCTGCATTACTGAAATGGAATAAGTCTATTCCAACCTTTGACCACACCCTCTCTGGGACTGGATGAGATATGAAAGGCTCTCTTGGATTTTGGTTTTTATGTTTGTTGCACACTGCACATTTCTGCACAATGTGCTCGATTTGTTTTGCCATCCCCGGCCGAAACAAGATATCTCTGGCCCTTTCTTTACTTTTCACAATTCCCATATGAGACTCTTGAATTTTCTCCAGCATCTCTTCTCTCATCTTTGCAGGCACGATCAGTTTTGAATTGTTGAACAACAGCCCGTCAGAGTGTGCTAACTCTTCTTTAAAAGTCCAGTACTGTTGTATGGCTTTTTGAACTTGGCTCCGTGACTCAGGCCATCCATCCTGCACTGCTGCTATGACCTGTCTTAGTTCCTCATCGTCTTGAGTTGCCTCTTTGAACTGCTGGAGCTTCTCCTCTGACACAGGTAGCTGTTGCACAACGTAGCTCACATCCACCTCCTCCTCCTGTGTGCTATCTGTGAGATCTTTTAGGCTGGCTCTGCTTAATGCATCTGCAATGTGCATTTCCTTACCAGGCTTGTAGTTCACATTTAGGCTATACTTTTGGAGTCTCATCAACATTTTCTGCAGCCTTGCTGGAGCCTTATGGAGAGATGTTTTGAAAATAGTTTCCAGTGGTTTGTGATCTGACTCAACCTGCACTTGCCTACCATATAGATATTGGTGAAATCTCTCCCAGCCAAATACGATTGCTAATAGCTCTTTTTCTATTTGAGCATATCTTTGTTCACATTCTGTTAGTGATCTTGAGCTATACGCTATATGCTATAGGATGTCCTTCTTGCAGGATTACGGCTCCCAAGCCACCTGAGCTAGCATCAACTGATAGTGTGACAGGCTTTTGCACATCATAATATTTCAACACTGGTGTGTTACTCACAAGCTCCTTGAGATGTTTGAAGCTCTTTTGTTGTTCATGCTCCCAGTGCCAGATGGTTTCGCCTTCCAGGAACTTCCTGAGAGGAGCAGACACTTCGCAGAGATTAGGAATGAATTCGGCTAAGTACTGCTGCATTCCCATGATTCTCTGTAGCTCCGTTTTGTCCTGTGGCTCTGGTATTTCTTGTATGGCTCTTACTTTTCCCATGTCCGGTTTCAGCCCATCCTTGCTCAGCACATGTCTGATGTAGCTGATTTCACTGAGTCCAATCTTGCATTTGTCTCTGTTCAGCTTCATGTTTATGCTTCTCAGTCTGTCTAACAGCTTTCTCAGTCTGTTGTCATGGGACTCTTTATCCTCACCCCATACAAGAATGTCATCCGCCACATTCACTACCCCTTCAAGCCCTTCTAGATGCTGCGCTAAACACCTTTGAAAGACTTCTGGTGCTGATGATATGCCAAAAGGAAGTCTCTTAAATCTGTACCTTCCTAGTGGTGAATTAAATGTACATAGTTTTGAGCTTTCTTCATCTAACTGGATTTGCCAGTAACCATGATTGGCATCTAAAACAGAGAACATCTTTGCGTTTGGCATTTCTGCAACTACTTCCTCTACTGTTTTAAGAGGGTAGTGTTCCCTTTTTATCGCTGTATTTAAATCCTGCAGATCTAGACATATCCTGATCTTATTCGGCTTCACTACAGTCACCATGCTGCTGACCCATTCTGTTGGTTCCGTCTGTCTCTCTATGACATCAAAGCTTTCCATACGTCTTAGTTCTGTTTCAATGTCTTTTTTCAGAGCAACTGGGACCTTCCTAGGGGGATGAATCACTGGTGAGACATCAAGATTTAACTGAATGCGGTGCACACCAGGAACACAGCCTAGTCCTGTGAATAAATCTTCATATTCACTCAAAATGTCTGTCTGTGTTTTTTCTTCTACCCCATATATCCTCTTAACCATGCCTAGGTCAACACTCGACTTGCTACCCAATATTGCTTTTGCGTCTTGTTTTATCACTTGAAAAACTAGATCATACTGTCTGTCTTTGTATGGGCATTTAATAGTCTTCTGCCCTAGTGGCTTTTCTTTTTCCCCAAAGAAACCCACTAATTTGTAGCTTGACTTTTGCAGCTTACTGTCTTCCCGTTTCAATTTATCTAATTCTCCCTTGGATATGACATTACGGTCAGCACCTGTATCCATCATGACTGTGAGTGGCAGTGTATTTATCTTTAGAGTTTCTCTCCAGACATCTCTGTCCGTTTTCACATCCACTTTGTTTACATGCATGTCTTTTTCTTTCACTGTAACTGTCCCTATGAACATATCATCATCACTTGCTGTATCACGGTCAATTCCTTGGATTTTCCGTCGGTTATCCGTCTGTCCACTTGTCTTGCACATTTTGCCATAGTGATTCTTGCGGTGACATTTACTACAGGTTTGGCCAAATGCAAGGCATTGCATTACTTCATGTTAATACCCGCATCTTCCACATTGTGCTTGTGGTTTTTCTTATTTTCTTGCAGTCTGTCCTCTTTTCCATACATGTTCTGTTTGTGTATTTTCTGTACTGGCACTTCAGTTTCCTCATGTAGCTTTTTCAGCTGGCTCTGGCTAACTTCACTTGCCCGGCATGTGTCAACTGCTCTTTGCAACGTTAGCTCTGGCTCCCTTAGCAGCCAGCCTCGGATCTGATCGTTTGTGATCCCACAAACAACTCTGTCTCTGATCAATGACTCAGTTAAACCTCCAAATTCACAATCTTTGGCTTGGTTTTTAAGATCAGTGACGTATGCATCAATGGATTCAGCACCGCCCAGTACCCTCGTGTTAAACACGTGTCTCTGGTACGTGACATCTTTTCGCGGTTCACGGCACTTCCTGAACAGCTCTTTTAACGCATCCAAGTCATCGACATCATCATCATCAAAATCAAAAGTATTAAATACTTTGATGGCGTCGTCTCCCGCGACGTGAAGGAAAGTGGCTACCTTTACCTTTTCAGACTTCTCTGAGATTCCACTTGCAACGAGATATATTTCAAACTTCTGCTTCCACACTCGCCAATTTTCTGCGAGGTTGCCTTCTAAGTTTAACATCCCTGGAGGTTCCTGCTGGTCCATTTCTCATTGTATCAGTTCTTTTATGTCTTTCAAGACAAACTTCTGACACCTTGTAGTGTACCACACCCAAGCATGAGACAGGTTGAGGTAGACTGAACAACGTTTACTTATCCGACTGTGGCATATCAGTACAGTGTGGGGTTCTCAAGGTTACAGCGTCAGTTAGAGGTACCCTCCAGTACTACAACTTCAATACGTCACACTTGTCAGCTTGTATCTTGTTAGTTTTGTGTTTTTTTTTTTTACTACAGCGTGAGTGTCTGTCACCAAATTCCCCCTCGGAGATTTTTAAAATGTTCTGATAAGGTGCATGGTGGATGGACACCACTAGTTGCTTATGGCGTTAGGTTCGCATAGTTCAGCTGCTCCTCCACAGTGTGTATCAGCACAAGTCCTACAGTTTTTTGTTGTAAGGGAGCAGGAATTCAAGTGTTCAAAAGTCTATATGTAGCTATATATACATTTTTCCTTTTTCTTTACGAATGTCGCACACTCAACACAGCAGTAATATTTCTTACTCCTTTCCATCTATAATTCATATGTTGTGGCCGGAATGAGGAAAAACACAGGAGACGAAGGCGACTTTGAACTTTATTCCTCAGCTCCAAAACCAAACTAAAACAGGAACAACCCTGCACCAGCGAGCCCGGGAACGTAAACCACGCCCCCAGCTCACAGTCCTGCTGGGTGAGAGGCATAGCCCCTAGTGGCCGCCACACAGCCCCCCCCCCCGAACACCCAGAAGGGGCACCTGGAAAGAAAATCAGTTCCTCACTGGAGGCTTAAGCAGCCTGCCATAATGGCTGCCCCGTCCCTCAGTCGAAACAGTAGGTGAAACACAGTCCAAAGTCGGCTGAGAAGTAGAATGCTGAACCCGTGAAGACACTTCCGGGGTCCTGGAAGGAGGGCGACCCCGACGGGGAACCTGGGCCGGAAACACAACTTCGCCTGCCACCCTGTACGCCGGTTAAAGCCTATCAAGCGTGACACGCTCCCTACGCCCACCCATATCCAGCACAAAACCCTTAGGACCTGTCTCAAGATCCCGAAATGGGCCATCGTATGGGGGTTGGGGGGGCGAGCGTCGAGCATCATGCCGTACAAAAACAAAACGAGCCGACATGAGCTCCGCAGGCACGAACGACCGCGGAAAACAGTGGTGAACGGGGCCTGGAACCCGAGTGCTGTCGGACAAAAAAGGATAAACGGCCGGACGGGGTCGAGGAGCGGAACTCCCATGCAAAAACTCCCCAGGGACGCGGAGCGGCTGACCGAGCACCAGCTCAGCGGGCGAAGCGTCGAGGTCCTCCTTAGGAGCCGAACGCAACCCGAGCATAACCCAAGGTAAACGATCCACCCAGTTACCATCTGAGAGCCTAGCGCACAGCGCTGCCTTGAGCGACAGGTGAAAACGTTCACACAAGCCGTTAGCCTGAGGGTGGTACGCGGTAGTGCGGTGTACCTGCACACCCAAGGATCGCGCAAGTGCCGACCAGAGCTCTGGCACGAACTGGGGGCCCCTGTCTGAGGTGATATCTGACAGAGTGCCGAAACGGGCGACCCAGTAGGAAAGAAACGCGCGTGCAACGTCCGAGGATGTCGTGGAGGACAGAGGGACAGCCTCTGGCCACCTGGTGGTCCGATCTACCATTGTGAGCAGGTGCGTAAAACCCTGTGAAGAAGGTAGACGGCCCACCAGGTACACATGCACGTGGTCGAAACGTCTGGCCGGGATCGGAAACGGTTCGAGGGGCGACTTAGTGTGCTGGTGGACCTTAGCGCACTGGCACGCCACATATGCAGCCGCCCACCTCTTGACGTCCTTGCGGAGGCCAGGCCAGACGAACTTGGAACCGACCAACTTCACCGACGCCCGAACTCCAGGGTGCGAGAGGGAGTGAATCGATTCGAAAACTCGACGGCGCCAGGCCACTGGAACAACGGGGAGGGGACGGCCGGTGGAGACATCGCAGAGGAGGGCAGGACTGCCTTCCTGCATCACAGCGTCCTCTAGCTTGAGGCCGGTACGCGTTGACCTAAGGGCAAGGACGTCCGGGTCGCTGGGCTGGTCGGCAGCCATAGCGGAGAAATCCACACCGAGGTGCGCAGGACACAAAAGCACACGCGACAGACAATCAGCAACAGGGTTGGACTTCCGGCCACATGCTGAATGTCCGTTGTGAACTCAGAGATGGCCGCCAGGTGGCGCTGCTGACGAGCAGATCACGGCTCAGTCACCTTGGACATGGCGAAAGTCAGCGGTTTATGATCCACATAAGCCGTGAATGGGCGACCCTCCAGCAGGAAGCGGAAATGCCGGGTTGCAAGGTGCAGTGCCAGCAACTCCCGGTCAAAAACGCTGTACTTGCGCTCGCTATCTCGCAGTTTGCGGCTAAAAAATGCGAGTGGCTGCCACGCATTCGCCACATGCTGTTCAACCACAGCCCCCACGGCTATGTCGCATCGGTTGTTAAAGCTATGGACGCCGTGGGTGTGGGATGGGCGAGGAGGGCAGCGTTAGCCAGGGCGCACTTAGCTCCGTCAAAGGCCTGGACACGTTCGGGAGTCCAGTCGACAGGGGCGTTAGCCTTCTTAAGCCGCAGGGCTTCGCAAAGTGGCTGAAGGAGGTGGGCAGCGCGAGGGAGGAAACGGTTATAGAAATTCACCATGCCCAAGAATTCCTGCAATGCCTTAACAGAGACCGGGCGGGGAAATTCCGCCACCGCTTGCACCTTAGAAGGCAACGGGACCGCGTCTTGCGGCGAAATGCGGTGACCCAAGAAGTCAATCACCGGAAGTCCGAACTGACACTTGGCTGGGTTGACTATCAGGCTGTGTTCGTCCAGACGACGGAAAACCTGTTTCAGGTGCGCCAGGTGCTCTTCAGCTGACGGACTGGCCACTAATATGTCGTCGAGATAAACGAACACGAAAGCAAGGTCACGCAACACCGAGTCCATCAGGCTCTGAAAGGTTTGCGCTGCCCCCTTCAAGCCAAAAGGCACGCGCATGAACTCAAAAAGCCCAAATGGGGTGATCACTGCGGTCTTGGGCACGTCCTCTGCGCGCACGGGAACCTGATGATAGCCGCGCACCAGGTCCACCTTAGAGAAGATAGTGGTACCTGCCGGGCGTATGGAAAAGTCCTGTATGTGTGGGATGGGATAGCGGTCATTGGCGGTGACGTTGTTCAGGCGACGAAAGTCGCCGACCCATCCGCCACGACCCATCCGCCTTGGGCACCATGTGAAGCGGCGAGGCCCACGTGCTGTTGGAATGCCTCACTATACCCGGACGCTCCATGATGGCGAACTCCTCCTTGGCTGTAGCCAACTTGGCTGTAGTCGCGCGCGCGCAAAAACTGGCGGTCCCAGAGTGGGAATGAAATGTTCTACCCCGTGTTTAGTAACCGCGGTGGAAAAGGCAGGCGTAGTCACCGATGGAGAATCCGCCAGCAAACGCTGAAAAACATCATCTAATGCTAAAAAGTTAGCGTGTGTTAACGGCCCGGCTCCCCCTGTCTCGCACGGAACAGTGGCGAAAGACACAGCATCAATTAAACGGCGGTTTGCGACATCAACCAGCAGACCATTAGCAGACAGAAAATCCGCGCTGATAATAGGAACAGTAATGGCGGCGACTACAAAGTCCCACTCAAAATGGCGCCCGTGGAAACAAACAGTCACCAACCTTGTGCCAAACGTCGCAATGGACGAACCGTTAGCTGCACTCAACTGTGGGCCGCCGCCTTAAGCCGACCCGTCTGCCTTAGCAGGGAGGGAGTAGGCTCTTTTGCGAGCCTGCGCCAGTATTGGTTGTGGTTGCTATAGCGACAACGTCCTCTGACGTTGTCGCTCTAGACCCAGATAACATCATGCCTGCTGACATCATCAGAGATGAGTTCTGCGCCCTGCATAGAGAGTTTGATGTAGTGTTTGATCCCCACTTTGAAGGATATAATGGCGCTGTGGGTCCGTTCCAGGCCAGGGTGAACATGGGACCTGTCCTACCTCTGCCCTTCACCAACACGTTGGCCTGGCTTGCCATACAGGCAGAGTGCTCTGACCTCAGACGGAGTCTCATCGACGACGAGCGCAGAGACACTCTCAGGGACGCTTTAACCCGCTTATGTGTGGGTCTGTGCCCTCTCGACGGCCCCTTTGCCGTGATCAGGACTGACCCTGCCCCTGGTTTTGCTGCATTGGCAGGGGATGGGGCCCTCGCTATGCACAGACTAGTTGTTGGGGTGGGCAACGCCAAGAATGTCAATAAGGACCCAGTGGCGGAGAAGGCTGTTCAAGAGATTCAGGGGGAGATTCTTCGTCTCGAGCCTAACTGTAGGGCTGTTACTCCTCTGTTACTCTCTGTCGCTACGGCCAACCTGAACAGTCGTGTTAGGTCGCGTGGATTGTCTGCCCGTGAAATGCTGCTTCAGCGTGACCAGTTCTCCCATAGGCAGTTGCCTGTGGTCGACCAGGACCTCATCTTGAAACAACACTCGGAGCGTGTCACCAACCATCTGTACAGCATGAAGTCAAAGGTGCCCTCTGGTCGTGTGGCCGTGCCTCCCGCCATTCGACCTGGTGAACTGGTGTACCGGTATGGTGACCAGAATAAGTCAAAGGCCCGTGACAGGTACCTCGTCACGAGCGTGGATGGTTCATGGTGCAATATCCAGAAGTTCACGGGGACTCAACTCCGTCGCACCTCCTACAGGGTCAGGCTGGGCGACTGCTACAAAGTGGAAGGTCCCTCTATGGCCTCTGAACCCCTCGCGGACGATTTCGCGTCTGATGAGGACTTGGACAACCTTGCCCCGCACTGCCCTGGCATACCGCCAGCCATTTCCGAGCCCCCACCTGCACCTTGCCTGCCTTGTGATAACGATATGAGGCTGGGGGATGAGACTGTTCCTCCCGTCGAGGTCGAGCCTGGGGGGAGCTCCCCTGACGAGTGTGTGCCTGCTCTTGCACCTGATGCTGCACCTCGACGCTCGGAGTGTCGCTGGCGCTTGCCATCGCATTTAGAGGACTTTGAACTTTAGGCCAGTTGTTTGTGTGTACTGGTGATAATGTTTTGTCTTACCTTACAGGTCTAGTTATATAGCCTGAGCTTGGATGTTGCCTGGTAATCTGTGGTGTTATTGTTGTACTGTGTGAAGGAGGGGGGGTCTTTCTGTTGGAAAAAAGGGGTGACGCCAGTATTGCTTGTGGTTGCTATAGTTACCAAGCCTCCATTCCGGTCTGTCTGCGTTGCAGTCTCGGTTGTTCTTTTTCCGGTTTTAACTAAATGGCTGCTGCCGCACGTTTCCATCTGCGTTGTGTGATTCATTGATGTCGTCTCTCATTACTGGCGCTGAGTCCACCAGAAACCGTCTTCCTGACATCGAGTCCGTAATGAAGAGCAGCTCACTACGTCCACCAGCGCCCACAGCTGCTACTGAGCGCTGCCCTGGAGTTTCCCGGCGCCTCAAACGTGCACGGAGGGACGCAGCGCCTCGCCTTGCCGCAGAACCGCTGGTGGAAGAAACAGAGGCCTCTCCCGCGCCGTCTCCGGACAGTCACTCCAGCCACCACTGCCGGGTCCGCGTCCTCCGACGCCGGCTGCAGAGGCTCCGATGCCACACTCTGCACAGAGAACCGTCTGGTAGCCAGCAGGACCCGATCGGCCTCCTCAGCTTTCAAACCTCGGCAGTCACCAGCGGCCAGACACGGGGAGTTAGCCAAAGCCGCGCGCACAGGAGACGGGAGCTGGCGCAGGAAAACGTGCGGGAAAAGGAATCCGCCTTCGTCTGAGCCTAGCAGCGACAGCATATTGTCCATGAGATCCACAGCCGTCCCGTCGCCCAAACCGGATAGGAAAAGGATCCTATCTGCCCTCTCTGCGGCAGATAGGCTGTACCTCCGGAGCAGAAGATGTTTGAGGGCGACGTATTTACCGTGTTGCGGGGAGGGGCGCGCAGCGACGACCAGATAGTATCTGGAGTCGTCCGCGGAGATTCCACGCAGGTGGAACAGCGCCTCGACATGCTGGAACCACGAAGCCGGGTCGCTCTGCCAGAACTCTGGGAGCTTCACAGCCGCGGCGAGAACGGCCGGCTGTGAGAGTTGGGGCGGCGTGGCCGAAGTGGATTCACACTCCTCTTCTGCTCCAAACATGTTCAATTCGGGGTCACCGATGTGGCAGGAATGAGGAAAAACACAGGAGACCAAGGCGAGTTTGATGTTTATTCCTCAACTCCAAAAACCAACTGCAGCAGGAACAACCCTGCACAGGCGAGCCCGGGAACGTAAACCACGCCCCCAACGTAAACCACGCCCCCGTCTTACAGCCCTGCTGGGTGAGAGGCACAGCCGCTAGTGTCCGCCACAATGTAATGTATATGGAATAAACGAACACTCAGAACATCTTTAATATAAAAGTCACAAGCTGGAAAGTTAGAGGACTAATTAAGTTAAACAAATTGAAACAGGCTATAAACAGAATCAAGAATATTTTTCAAGAATCAATAATATATATATTTTTAGTAATAATAATAATTTAAAGATACCCATCTGACCGTCTCAAATATGAAATGAGTCCAGAATAGATGGCCTGGTCGTGTAATATAGGCACCATACAACTGTCATGCCAGAGGTGTGTTTATTCTTATTGACAGAACAATCCCATTTCAAACTATGAGAACAATCCAAGACCCAGCTGAAAGGTATGCTAGGTAATAGCCGCTCTCTCTCGCGTTGCACCGAGCTCGGATATATGGCCCGAGTTACACTGGCCCGGCGGTATAACCAGCTGGGTCTATTGGAGTCGTTAGCCTTGGTTGGCAGCGCGTCTAGGAGAAGGAAACTGATGTAAAACCTCCGCGGCCTTGCGGGTGGACTCGTCTGCGGGGAAGAAACCCTGAGGACAAACCTGCAGCCGTCTCCAGTGGCAGTCGTCTCGCCGGTCTTGCCCCTGGTAGCAGGTGGTCTCTCACGAGTGAGTCGGGTGGATGATGCGCAACTCTCCTCACTGTAACCACTGCACAAGTCATCAGTCACCCAGCCCAGCGTGGACGAGATGGGCCTCGTCGCTGCGACGGCCCAATAACAACATATGTGGCCCGAATGAGAACAAGCCTACTGTTTTGGAGACGTCTTCCTCGTCTTGTGTTGTGGTTCAGCTCCCTTCTCGGCCCTCTGGCTCCACCGTGAGGCCACGAAGCACATCTCCATCATCTGTCTCTCGGACACCAGGCACGTCTGCGCGCGCTCATAGAGCGTCGCGTAGTCACAACCCACAACAACGCACCTGTCTACCACCTACACCCACCTACAACCACCTACACCCACCTACAACCACCCCACCCGCGAGGGATCAGCTCGTCACCAATCTACAAGACACACAACCCGCTGGTCACCACACATAGCCCAGACACACAACCCAGAAACAAGACGAACAAGGCAGCATACACAATACTCTTTATTGTTGTGTGTTCGTTGTGTAATGTTGTGTATAAATCCGCCCTCCCGGCGGCTAAAGATCCCGCTGCCTCTTCTGGTTCCTGGTTCCGCTCCGGCCGTTGCCATAACAACACCTTCTGGCCAAGATGGATCCTGGCAGTTCAGACGGTTCAACGATAAACACTAATGTGACTTTGATCAAAACTTTATTTTGGCCAGCCAATTAAAATTTACTGAATATCAAACGCACCCCCCCCCCATTTCATCCACAATACAGCATTTCATTACACAAACGAGACAATCACGTGACCGGAATCAAGCGTCAAGTTTCCTGTGCGTGACACAACTCATGTGAGCTATGCGAGCCGCTTGTACTGGATCGTACAGGAAGAGGCCAGGCTGACTCAGGACAGAAGTACGGAAGTTCAGCTGACGTCTGCAGAGAAACCTGTTTAACCCCGTCTCAACCCCGCGCTGTCAAATGCACAACCTCTGCTAGAGGCAATCAACTGATGGCAGGCTACTCTATTAACTAAACATGTTTATATATAGTATATATTCATATATATATTATATGTATATATATACAGTATATATTCATATATATAGTTTATATTCATATGTATATATATGTATATATACAGTATATATTCATATATATAGTATATATTCATATGTATATATATATATTAGATGTATATATACACAGTATGTATTCATATATATGTATATATGGTATATATTCATATCTATACATTTTTTCTTAATTCTGATTGTCTCCCAATTTAGTGGCCAACCGCTCCCTATTCTAGTTCAAACCCCCACCCTCGTACTGCATGCGTTCGCCAGCTGCATGTCTCCGGACGGCAGTCTGGAAGGAGTCGCCTCGCCACTTCCGTGACAAGGCGACTCCAGGCCGAACCGCTGCTTTTCCCCACACCCAGAGACGCAGTCATGTGACGAACACAAGCCGACTCCGCCCCCCTCCCGAAGACAGCGCTGCCAATCACTGCTGCTTCATCGAGTCCGGCCATAGTCGGATCTGCCGAAACCGAGGCGCGAACCCCGGTCCCCAGCGGGCAACTGCACCGACACAAAGCCGATGCCCAGACCGCTGCACCACCGCGGACCCAATTCATGTAATTTTGTTATCGTGTTTCAATGTTATATGCAAGTCTCACTTCCATGTGGGACTAATGTTCTGTTTCTTTCTTGTCTGGGTATGTGAATGGTGTGATGAGTCTCTGGTGTAAATGTGTAGTCCGTCCTGTCAGGTCTACACGGTGAAGGTGGTGGTGTGGCTCAGGTCCTGGGCTGTTCTGGTGGCATCTGGACACTGCTTGGCATCCTCTTCATCATATTCTTAATCCATCCATCCATTATCCAAACCCCTTATCCTGCTCTCAGGGTCGCAGTCAGCATTTTTCAATGTGGTATTGTGTAAACACAACATCCACTGCACGTTGTCCGTCTTGGGAGAGAGATCCCCCCCCTGTTGTCCGTCCTGGGAGAGAGATCCCCCCCCCCCCCGTTGTCCGTCCTGGGAGAGAGATCCCCCCTGTTGTCCGTCCTGGGAGAGAGATCCCATCTTAGGGGAGAGTCCCCTCCCCCGTTGTCCGTCCTGGGAGCGAGATCCCCTCCCATTGTCAGTCCTGGGAGAGAGATCCCCCCCTGTTGTCCGTCCTGGGAGAGAGATCCCCTCCCGTTGTCAGTCCTGGGAAAGAGATCCCCCCTGTTGTCCGTCTTGGGAGAGAGATCCACCCCCCCCCCCCCCGTTGTCCGTCCTGGGAGAGAGATCCCATCTTAGGGGAGAGTCGCCCCCTCACCCCCCGTTGTCTGTCCTGGGAGAGAGATCCCCCCCGTTGTCCGTCCTGGGAGAGAGATCCCCCCCTGTTGTCCGTCCTGGGAGAGAGATCCCATCTTAGGGGAGAGTCCCCCCCCCCCTTTGTCCGTCCTGGGAGAGAGATTTCTCCTGTGTTGCGCTCCATGAGGTTTCTTCTAATTTTTTCTCTCCCTGTTAAAGGTTTTGTTTTTTTGGGAGTTGTTCCCTATCCGATGTGAAGGTCTAAGGACAGGATGTTGTGTTGCTGTAAAGCCCACTGAGACAAATTTGTAATTTGTGATATTGGGCTATACAAATAAAAATGACTTGACTAAAAAGTGCAATATCCAACACTTGAGCTCTTTACTTGATTCATTAGGTAAGTCCTGTTTACATGGCAGTTGAACAACGCTTGTTTTCACAAGATCAACTAATCCGTTTCATTGTGTTCTCTGTGATATGCCATGTGTTTCCTCTGATTGCTCTTTTGGCTGAAACCTTTACCACAGACTGAGCAACTAAATGGTTTCTCTCCTGTATGTATTCTCATATGTGTCTGCATATGTCCTCTTACGGAAAACTCTTTAGCGCAAACAGAACAACTAAATGGTTTCTCTCCTGTATGTATTCTCATGTGTATCTGCACATGCCCTTTTCGAGATAAGCCCTTACCACAGACTGAACAGCTAAACGGTTTCTCTCCTGTATGTATTCTCATGTGTATCTGCATATGTCCACTCTGAGAAAACCCTTTACCACACACTGAGCAACTAAATGGTTTCTCTCCTGTATGTATTCTCATGTGTTTCTGCATATGT
Source organism: Lampris incognitus (assembly GCF_029633865.1). Taxonomy (NCBI): domain Eukaryota; kingdom Metazoa; phylum Chordata; class Actinopteri; order Lampriformes; family Lampridae; genus Lampris; species Lampris incognitus. The sequence goes on along the minus strand of NC_079231.1, from coordinate 25,097,117 downwards.
CCTCGCTGATAAAACCCTTTACCACACACTGAGCAACTAAATGGTTTCTCTCCTGTATGTATTCTCATGTGATACTCCATGTGTCCTCGTTGATAAAACCCTTTTCCACAGACTGAGCAACTGAAGGCTTTCTCTCCTGTATGTATTCTCATGTGTCTTTGCATAGTTTGTTTTTCAGAAAACATCTTACCGCAGACTGAGCAACTGAAAGGTTTCTCACCGGTATGTATTCTCATGTGTCTCTGCATATCACCTCTTCTAGTAAACCCTTTACCACAGACTGAGCAACTGAAAGGTTTCTGTCCTGTATGTATTATCATATGTCTCTGCATATTTCCTCTTTCAGAAAACCCTTTGCCACAGACTGAGCAACTGAAGGGTTTATGCTCAGCAGATCTCATATTACTGATTTCATTGTTTGTTGTGTCCAAACCTGACTGAGTTTCTTTAGTCTTGTTCCAACCATCATCACTGTCTTCAGTCTCACTTTCACAACAGTCCGAAGAGAGGGGATGACCATCATTAGTTTTTACTAAATCACCATCTCGATCTAGGTTACTGGCTAGATGTGATAGTCCACAGTCCTCTCCATCAGGCTCTGGTTTCATCTGGTCATTTGAGGTGCTGGCTTCTTCAGTTTGGCTTTGATGATGCTGTGAGGACTGACCTTTCTCTTCATCATTTTCAATCTTCACAGGCACAGGAGTGAATGGCAACTTGGTGACATCAGCCTCCTCATTCAATCCTTGAAACTGCTCTCCCTCTTGACTGCTCCAGAGTTCCTCCTCTTCCTCTTTAATGTGTGGGGGCGCTGGCCTCTCCTGGTCCAGACTTGGGCTCCACTCCTGCTGCTCAGATGGAACCTTCTCTTCAGAAACTAAGAGCAGCAGGTGGTCTAGAGGGGAGACAAAATACAGATGATGAGGAAAAATATGACTGGATTGAATGTTGCTGTGTCTGTATTTGCTTGCTTGCTTCGTTACTACGGTGAAAGTGCTTTATCCCTTTGTTCTCTGCTTCATTCTGGTTTCTGTACATATTTTCCTATTTTTCCTGCTATGGTACCTTAACCTTGAACAGTGGTGCCTGTAAAAACTATTCTTGCAATTATCCTTGCAAGCTCTGATCACTCTTTTTCAACTATTTATCTGCCATCGGTCAGTACTTCAGAGCGGCTTGTTAATATAATTCTACTAGAGTGTTTCCGCTCCGGGTTCATTCGCATATTACCCACAATGCAACTGAGGTGTCGATGTTTTGGTTATGTTGTGGGATATTGAACATGTTAAAAACAGACATATTTGTTACAGATAGCGGTGATGTGGTGGAAGGTAATGGGGACGTTATGAGAGAAGTTGTATTAGACAATATACTATTTCCCACCGTGAGGGTAAAGAGTAGGCAAATAGATAAGGTCGCTTCTGTGCCCAAGAAAAGAGGGAAGCTAAGACCCATACAAGTAGTGTCTGTTTTGACTTGCGGTCATTAAAAGCTTGCTTATTAACTCCGAAAGGTTGGCTAAGAAGTCCATTATTTAACCACGTCACATTGGTGTCAGAAGTGGGATGGACTTCTTTAGATAGCAAACTTTGGCCGAAGGGCGTAACCGAAAGTCAGCCGGTGAGCGTCTGGAAATCGCTGCTCTCGAAAAGGAGCTCAGAGGTCTGCTCTGTCTGCCAGATGGGAGCAGCGCAGCGCGGCCTCAGGAAGGGGGAGACCCGTGCCCACCCCTGAGTGCGGTAGATGCGCTGGGGAATGTCCGAGGGGCGGAGTCCCAAGGAAATGGAAAATGTCTTCTCTTTCAGAGCAAGTCCAATGAGGAGTCCCCTCCGCGGCCTGCCCCGACCGTGCGACGAAAAACAGCCGGCGCTTCCAGCCATGAGGAAGCCACCAGAAGCAAGTTGAACATGACCCGTGGAGAGAGAGCCACCAGCGGCGGCCATCAGGAGCAAGTTGGGCACGACTGGAGAGTATGCCACCAGGGGGAAACATCAGCAGCAAGCTGGACACGATCTACAGAGAGGGAACTTCAACCCAAGTTACTCACTGCCCCATCTGCCACTACTGGAGAGTGGAACACACCTTGCAGATATGGTTCCAGTACAAGACTCACCAACTGTACCGACCCCTGGCCAAGCCCAAACACTCCCTCGGTGAAGTTGGGCCGCTACGACGGGAGCTCCAGCTGGGAAGGATTCTTGTTCAGTTCAACCTGATTGCTAGGGTGATGAAATGGACAGAAAACCAACAACTAGTCAACCTAGCAGCAGCCCTGGAGGGAGAAGTAAGGCAGGCACTCCTAGACCTGGCAGCTGGAGAGATATCACTGGGGGCGCTAACCACTGCCCTGGGTCGCTGGTTTGGCAACACCCAATTGCTGATTAACCTCCGGGATCAACTCCATTCAAGACAGAGACAAGGCCAGGAGAAGTTGGGTAACCTGGTGGCTGACATTCAATGCCTGGTGAGCCGTGCGTATCCTGATATACCCCAATCGGCCATCCGATGCCTGGCCCTGGATTCCTTCCTACGAGCTTTACAGCTGCCTCACCTCAGGCAACAGGTGCGGCTGGAAAAGCCACTCACCATTGAAGAGGCGCTGCATAGGGCAGAGGAGGTGGAGGCCATTATGGCGGAAAAAGGAGCGGCCCCAACACTGCACCATCATGTGCGGGCACTGCAGGAAAGTGAAGAGGAGCCACGCTCATCCGTCCAGGCAACACGATGAGCAGAGACATTTCTGTGCTGGGGCTGTGGGAAACCAGGGCACCAAAGAAGGCAGTGGCAGAAGACAAACTGACTCTTTTACCAATGAGTACGAAGGCCTGTCACCCAAGTAGCCGCCTCTTCTGAACCGGGAAACAACCAAGGGTCGGCCTAGAGGGGGACTGACCGGCCCACACAACCTCCCCCCGGAGTAATAATCCCAGAGTCGTTGGACGGATTGGCACTGGCTTCAGCCTCCATGTCTCCTGTCAGCTGAATGGCAATACTTGCATTGCCCCGGTCGACACCGGATCCACCATCAGCTTGGTGAGACTAGGAGAAGAAGTACGTAGGATGCCGACAGAAGTAAAGATGGAGACAGTTACAGGTCAGTGTGCTAGAATGGAGGGGAGAAGTAAACTGACCCTTAAGATGGGAGAAATGGAGGTACAGCAAGACAATTGGCTAGCAAACATACGAGAGAGCTGTATCCTTGGACTGGATGCCTTGAGAGCCATTGGTGCGGTGGTACGGGCGGCCGGTCCACAGCTGGAGGTGGGCAACCAAGTACAGAATGCCACTACCGTACGCAGCAATCCGGGGGGCAATAAAGGTGGACCACGAATCTTGTGCTTGGCTTCAGGGCCATGGGAAGGTACATCACCAGAAAGGGCCTCTGCACTGGAAGAACTGGCCCAAAAGTGCATGGAGGGTTTGAGCCAAGAAGACGGGGAGCAGGTACAGAACCTGCTGATAGAGAACAGACACCTCTTCGCTTCGAGTGATCTGGAGTGTGGCCGCACCAATCTTGTACAGCACCACATTGACAATGGTAATGCGGACCCAGTCCGCCAGAGAGCTCGCCGTCTCACTCTGATGAAATTTCAAGAGGCAGAAGCAAAGATCCAGGAGATTGCAGCTGCAGGAATCATTGAACCCTCCGATAGCCCATGGGCGTCCCCTGCCGTGCTGGTTACCAAGAAGAATGGTTCCCTCCGATGTTGTGTGGACTATCGGCGACTAAACAACCTGACCCGGAAAGACTCGTAGCCACTCCCCCGCATTGACGAAGTTCTGGACTGTGTGGCGGGTTCCCAATGGTTCAGCTCCCTGGATTTAAGAAGTGGGTACTGGCAGGTAGCGATGGCCCAAGAATCCCGGGTAAAGACTGCCTTCACCATTGGCCGAGGACTCTGGCAGTTCACAGTCATGCCATTTGGCTTATGTAATAGCCCGGCCACATTTGAACGCCTCGCTCTGCCTGCGTGGTGTACCTGGATGACCTCCTGGTGCATGCAGCTACGTTTACTGAGGCCCTCTCCAACCTCCGACTGGTGCTCGAACGCATCAAGGCAGCCAACCTACGACTCAATCCGAGAAAATGCAATCTACTGCAGCGGGAGACAAGGTTCCTTGGATATGTGGTGGGGCCCGGAGGTGTGTCCACAGACAATGACAAGGACACTGCAGTCAGGGATTGGCCAACGCCCACCTCAGGAAAGGAAGTGAGGAGTTTTCTGGGACTGGCATCATATTACCGTCGGTTCGTGCACGCATTTGCAGACAAAGACCGTCGGCTCCACCAGCTCACCCAGAAGGGACGACGGTTCCACTGGACTGAAGCATGTGAGAGCTCCTTTCAGATACTCCGGAAAGCATTGACCCTAGCACCAGTGCCAGCCCTCCCAGACGGGCAGCGGCCATTCATACTTGACACTGGTGCCAGTGATGTAGGTGTGGGAGCAGTCCTGTCGCAGCCCAGTGGGGAAGGGGAAAGAGTAGTGGCCTATTACAGTAGAGCCTTGAGTAAGGAAGAAAGGAACTACTGTGTGACTCAGAGAGAACTCCTGGCAATAGTACAGGCCGTAAGGCATTTTAAGCTTTACCTGTATGGAAAGGACTTCCTACTGAGGACGGACCATGCATCGCTCCGCTGGCTGCTTAGCTTCAAAGAACCTGAAGGGCAGGTAGCCAGATGGATAGAAGCCTTGCAGGGATTTACCTTCACTACGGAGCACCGAAGAGGCAGCCGACATAACAATGCTGATGCTCTCTCCAGACGCCCCTGTTCGGATCAGGCCTGCCGCCATTGTAGCCGGTTGGAGACTCGAGAACAGCAACGGATGAATCGGGTTACAGTGCGGACACTTGTGGTCCCAAGTGCGCCACTGGAGGAGATGTCACCAACCAAGATAGGGGAACTCCAACGTCGGGATAGCCACCTGGGACCCGTGATACGTTGGCTAGCACATAAAGAGGTCCCAAGTAGAGAGATGGCAGGTCCCCACTCCCCCACCACCAAGGCGTTGCTGGGACAGTGGAATTCACTCATGCTTAATGAGGGCTGCCTCTATCGCGTGTGGGAAGAGCCAAGGAGGGGAGGCAGTACCTGGCAACTAGTTGGTCCCCACGCAATACAACAACAAGTGTTAAGCACAGTACATGGCCCCCCTGGAGTGGGACACTTCGGAATTACCAAAACTCTGTGGCGGCTGCAGGAAAGATTCTACTGGGGGAGGTGCCGGCGAGACGCGGAGCGGTTCTGTCGTAATTGCAACACCTGCAATGCAAAGAAGGGGCCAGCTGGGCAATCCCACGTCCCCCTGCAGCAATACAGGGTGGGGGCGCCCATGGAAAGAATTGGGGTGGATGTGGTTGGGCCATTCCCCGTGACAGAAGATGGTAATCGTTACATTCTCACAGTGATGGATTATTTTACCAAGTGGCCCGAGGGCTATACCATCCCTGACCAATCTACAGCCACGGTGGTAGACTGCCTCACTGAGAGGATGTACATCCGGTTTGGGGTGCCAGAGGAGTTGCACAGTGACCAGGGGCGCAATTTAGAATCCCAGGTGTTTGGGGATGTGTCGGTGCCTTGGGGTACGGAAGACCAGGACCACTCCCCTACACCCTCAAAGTGATGGCATGGTTGAGCGGTTCAATCGGACCTTGGTCACACAACTAGTCATGCTCACGGCGAGGCATCAAAAGGATTGGGACCGCCATCTGCCCCTGGTACTCATGGCATACCGGTTGGCCATTCAGGAGTCCACGGGGTGCACCCCAGCTGCACTAATGTTTGGTCAGGAGCTACGGACGCCTGTGGATCTGGTCTTTGGCAAGCCGCAAACCCACCAGTACGAGGGCCGCCGGGCCAGGACTATGTAGACGCACTACAGGACCGGATGGAGGCTACTCATCAGCTGGCTCGAGAGAATATGGCCTCTACAGGGGAAAGGTAGAAGAGAGCCTCTGATGTATGTTGCCACCGCAAAGAGTACCAGTAGGGGGACATCGTATGGGTGTATAACCCATGGCGAAAGAAGGGACGGTCCCCAAAGCTGGACAGCAACTGGGAGGGGCCCTGCCTCATCCTGAAGAGGATCTCAGAGGTTACCTATAGAGTGAAGCTCCACAGCCGCCCTCGGATAGTCATCCTTCACCAAGATCGCCTCGCACCTTACTTAAGCCGGGACAGCGACCCAGCTGGGACTGAAAGTGCGGTGGGAGGAGGTGGGGTGCCAGACTCCTCCTCCTCTGTAGACCAGACTACCGGGGTCCAGGGAGGGGGTAAGGACACTGCTGGATCAGAGCCAACCTCCCTGGATTTCAGCAAGGAGCTACCATTAGAGCACCTTGTTTTGGGCCAGGGAGGGGGCGGGGACACTGGGTTTACAGAGCTACCCTCCCTGGCCACGAATGGAAACAGTGGTGACGTCGAAGGTGGGGGCTCAGACCCAGCGGATGCAGAGCCGCCCCCGTCATCGATCAGCAGCCCGCGGCAAGGAGCAGCCCGGGATGGGAGAGGTGCTCGGCAGAAGAAACCCTCATGGTGGATGGACCCATCCACATGGGATTTGGGTTAGGCCAACGGGACGTTGGTCTTTCAAGGAAGGGGGCAGTGTGGCGAATTCTACTAGAGTGTTTCTGCTCCGAGTTCATTCGCATATTACCCACAATGCAACTGAGGTGTCGATGTTTTGGTTATGTTGTGGGATATGGAACATGTTAAAAACGGACATATCTGTTACAGATAGCGGTGATGTGGTGGAAGGTAATGCGGACGTTATGAGAGAAGTGTATTAGACAACATGCTATTTCCCACCATGAGGGTAAAGAGTAGGCAAATAGATAGGGTCGCTTCGGTGGCCAAGAAAAGAGAGAAGCTAAGACCCATACAAACTTGTGTCTGTTTTGACTAGATTGACTTGCGGTCATTAAAAGCTTGCTTGTTAACTCCAGAAAGTTGGCTAAGAAGTCCGTTATTTAACCACGTCACGATAACATCCGAAGGCTCATACGATGACTCTGGACCCTCAACTCCCAAGACCCATCAAGATGCAGAGCTTGTCCCAGACTACAAGAAAGAAAGAAAGCCACTTTATTTTTGTAATTGTACAGGTTACAATGAAATGTGTTCTCTGCATTTAACCTACCCTATTGTATAGGAGCAGTGGGCAGCTGCAGTGCCTGGGGACCAACTCCAGTTCTTCTTTCCATAGCCTTGCTCAGCGGCACAGGCAGGAGTATTCACCCTAACATGCATGTTTTGCATGTTAGGATTTTTTTTTTTTTTTACAAATGATTGCTGTGGTTTAAATACAAAATATTCGCCCTGGAAAAACAAAATTAACCAGCTGCCACACTGACTATGCCTGAGTCTCCTCTCAGTGAGCTACCCCGGATGCAGGTATAAATTCAGCTCTGGATGACTACCTACATTATCTTAACTCTGCAAAGCTAAACCTGGACTAGCACTAATACAGAACTACTTGGAAAAAGCCAGAGCTAAGCCCAAAGAAAAATGGGAAGCTGTGCAATCACGTAGGTCCACTGGTGCCTGATACTGGACCAAGGCTATGCCTGTTGCTGTTTTATTATTATCTCTATTTTCTCTAATGTACACAGCTCTCTCACTGATTATGGTCCCAGAGATCATATGTGGGTGCTTGGAGTAAATTAATAACTGGATGTTCCAGAATTTTCTCAAATTAATTAAGGATAACACAGACTATTGTCCTTGGTCCAAGGAAAGAGCTGAAAGTTGTTGCTTACCTTTAATTTCTGTAAATCAAGACTACAAGTCAAGCAAGCGCAATTATAGACCAAGAGCTACATTCTGATAACCATATGAAGACAGTAACAAAGTCGGCACATTACCGCCTTCAAAACATGTCAAGAATAAGAGAAGGCTTGAAAAACTGACTTGTGGTCCACTTCTATAAAGCCATCATAGACATCATCCTCACATCATCTCTGTCTGGTGTGGGACTTCAGACAGTCAGACCAAGAGGAAATTGGCGCGGATTGTTACTAAAGTCTCACAAAATTAGTTGTGAGCCTCCCCCAGTCCACTCACTGTATATCAAGTGCACCTTCAAGCAGGCAGCTAAAAATAACCAGTGACTCCTCCCAGCCAGCCCACCGCGTCTTCCAGCTGTTCTCCTCTGGGACGTGTTATGCTACGTTCAGACCAAAGGCGGCGAGAGAGTTGGCGCCGCTTTGTTCGCCCGTGTTTGGCCGCCAGCTCCGCCGGGTGTGTTCGAACAGAACGCGAATTCGCTGTGTTGACGTCACAACAAACAGTCTAGTTACACCAACGCTGCTAGCAAGTTTGCTAGACCGCACACAACAAATACCACACACCAGCAGTTTGTGTTTACTTGTGATCATCGTGGAGCAGCGACAGAGATCAGTTGCGGTGGCTCTGCTTTATATCAACTTGCGCCGCCGAAACCGGCGTCAGCGTTCGGTTTGGGTTCATAGCACAAACCGGAGACGTGCCCAGCTTGGCGAATTTCCCCGGCTCGTTCAGGAGTTGCGTTTGGACGGCGTCCGAAAAGAATTCTGGGTAGGGGGCGTGTCTTCTTTCCCAACATGAAGGCGGGTTCTAACCCTACTTGAAGGTGATTGGCTATCGCCTGGCGAAATATTCGCCCGAGTTGGACATTTTTGAAATCCCGCGAAGGCGCGTTCGTCGCTCGATTCGCCCAATTCGCGCCGCCCGTAATTTCGCCGCGAATTATTCCGCCCATTCGCCTCCTCCCATTGACTTTGCATGCATTCGCGCCGCCCAAAAAATTCGCGCCGCCTTTGGTCTGAACGTAGCATTACAGTTCAGTTATTACTCCTCCCAGCCAGCCCACCGCGTCTTCCAGCTGTTCTCCTCTGGGACGTGTTACAGTTCAGTTATTAGCCAAAACTAGAGGTGCGCCGATCGAAATCGGCCGGTTTTCAGCTGATCGGCTGTGACCGGTGCCCGGCCCGATCAGTCTTACATATCCGACTCACACACACACACACACACACACACACACACACACACACACACACACACACACACACACACACACACACACAGACAACACGCCATCGGTCTGGAAGTTCTTTGTAACACCGTTAAACAAGCCGTGGAGGAACAACACTGAAAACATTTGGAACAACTAATTTAACCAGACACTTAAAACCCATCACCCCGGTGAACGTGCCCAATTTGAAGAAGCTAGCAAAAGCAAAACAACTAGAAAAGCTAGCGAGAGCGCAGAGCCAGCTACAGGTCAGCCCCTCTGTTGACAGACCAAAGCCATGACGGGGAACATCGTGGGATCCATGGCACTGGATGACCAGCCATTTTCCCTAGTCGAGGACAGAGATTTCAGAAATTTGATAAATTATCTGAGCCCTAAATACACAACAGCAAGTAGGCGATACTTCTGGACGTGGCGTTACCAGAGTTGTTTAATGTTGTTTCACACGCAGCCTGCTGCTAGCCGACTGCAAAGCAGCATCAGTTTAACAACGGACATCTGGACATCCAACATGAGCTTGATGTCGGTGTTGAGCCTGAGTGCTCAGTGGGTGGATGCAGATTTCCAGCAACACCAAGTCCTTCTACACTGTGAAGAAATGCCCGGGTCCCACGCTGCTGCCAGTCTAACCGCCACATCTGACACAATGTTACAACAGCGGGACAGAGGCAAGACAACATGTGGTGTTGCGAGACAGTGGTGGATCTAGAGATTTTTTCCTGGGGTGGCAAAGGGGTGGCAAGACTGTGTCCCAGAGGTGGCAGCTGCCACCCCTTGCCATCCTGTAGATCCGCGCCTGTGAGGGGGAGGGGGGATTCTAAATCGGCGACTTCTGTTTGAGATGAGTTTGGTGCGGGTCTCATTGACCTTCACCATGCATGTACATAAAATATACTTTAAAAACATATTATCTGATTTATAAATGAGGTGGCAACAGGGGTGGCAAGATTGTGTCCCAGAGGTGGCAGCTGCCACCCCTTGCCACCCTGTAGATCCGCCCCTGTTGCGAGACAACGCTAGAAATATAGCACTTGAGGGCAACTTGGCGAGTTTGCCCTGCATGGCACACACGCTACTCTTGGCGGTGAATGAGGGTCTGCTGTCCCAACGAGGCATCATTGACACCGTGGCAACTAGAAGGAAGATGTCGGACATTTTAAACACGCTCCGCTCGCGTAATCACGACTTCAGGACGTCCAGGGGCAGTTGGGTCAGCCTGAGAAACGACTGCAGCAAGATGTTCCTACCAGAGGGAGTAGTACATACTGTATGCTCCAATCGCTGATGGAGTAGAGACGCGCTCTGGCGGCCTACGCTGCTGGCCACACCCAACACGCATCACTGGGGGCTAATGGATAACGTGCTGAGCCTCCTCGCACCGTTTGAGGAACTCACGAGACAAATCAGCTCCTCGATAGCAACAGCCGCAGACGTCATTCCAGCCATCACTGCGCCGAAACGGCTTTTGGAGAGAAGGGCAGACTCAGACCGTGGAGTGGTAACTGCAAAAACCACATTGCTGGGGGCGGTTCGGAGAAGGTTCGACAACATCCAAAAGGAGCCGCCGTACACTTTGGCCACTGTTCTTGAGCCCAGGCAAGTTATTAGCCTACTGCTACTGTAGTAATATAATAATAATAATAATAATAATAATAATAATAATAATAATAATAATAATAATGCATTACTATACTTATAAAACGAATTTTAATGAACATAGCTATATAGCTATAGGCTAATAGCTAGGCTACGTGTTTGCCTGGCTGTATCTGAAACACAATCATTTGAACTGTCCTTCTTGTCTTTGTCCGTTCATGCAAAAGGTACAAGAATCCCTATTTCTCAGCAGAAGTTAACGCCTGCTTCTGACTATGCTGGAGAGGGAGATCGGACACGCACCTAAGGAACCTGTTGCAGAATCATCCACTGCACTTGGACCTGTCAGAGAAGCACCTGCAGCCAAAAAGCTACGTGGTCTCCTGCTTTCAGTATATGGCGAAATATTGAAGGAGAATTCTGAGGTGGGGCAACTGCTGGCCAACCCTTCGTCTGTGCAGGTACAGAGTTACCTGTCTGAGTTTCCCATTAGCAGAAGTCAAAATGAATTTACCTTCTGGAGGATCATTAAAGATCGTTTCCCTGCATTTGCTCCACTTGCCCGAGCCTACCTGTCTGCCCCAAGTACAAGCATTGACAGGGAGCGCTTGTTCCGCTTGGCGGGACATGTGGTAGATGAGAGAAGAAAGCGACTATCTGGTGACAAGGCAGAGATGCTTCTGTTTGTGAAGAACAACTTGCCATTAATGTTCAAGTGATTGCAGTAGGCCTATACATATGTTGACAACAACCTAAAGGTGCCTTGTAATATTCGTTTGTTTCTGTTATCTGTTGCACCTGTTTTCATTTGGAAAAAGTAAAAATACTGCACTTCATTTTTAGTTGGAGGTTTGTAAAAACTGTAACCTGTAACTCTATCTAAAGGAGTTGAATCAAGTGCAACTGGACTTGGTATATATCCGTGAAGATGTTTCGCCTCTCATCCATCCAATTTAGGAGAATTTTCAACAAACACCGCATCCCGGTATACTTCAAACCCAGCAACACACTCCGACAAAGACTGGTTCATCCCAAAGACCGTGTACCACACACCCGGAAAAGCAATCTGGTGTATGCTGTACAATGCAATGAGGATTGCACTGACCTATACATAGGAGAAACCAAACAACCACTACACAAACGGATGGCCCAACACAGAAGGCCAAACTCCTCAGGACAAGACTCAGCAGTCTATCTACACCTAAAGGAGAAGACACACTCCTTCGAGGACAGCGATGTACACATTTTGGACAGAGAAGATAGATGGTTTGAAAGAGGGGTGAAGGAAGCCATCTATGTGAAACTGGAAAAACCATCCGTCAACAGAGGAGGAGGTCTGCGACACCACCTATCTCCCACTTACAATGTCGTCCTTTCATCTCCACCCAGGAGACTCAAGAAGCCTAGCCTCCAAGAACAACAGTCGCTCACTAACGGCTCCAACCACTCTCATGACCACTGAACAATGAAGTCGAAACTAACACCCCCAACCACCGTCGCTGCTAAACAAATGCAAATCAATAGCTCCGATGGCGACGGGCGCGGCCATAACATCGGGACACAAAGAGCCACTCATATCTATGGCTCTGTTAGCGACGGGCGTTGGTAAACATCGGAACACAAAGAGCCATGGACATCTATAGCTCTGAGAACGACTCCTAGAGGATAAATACTGAGTCTCATCAGCAGCCAGTCAGACTAGCTTGGTCTAGTCAGAAAGGCACGAACTGAGGAAGCCTCTTGGATGAGAGGCGAAACGTCTTCACGGATATATACCAAGTCCAGTTGCACTTGATTCAACTCCTTTGGAGAACCATGACGACCTGGATGAATGAGAACATTCACAGACATGTAACCTGTAACCTGGTTCACTTTTTTTATTTTAAGATGTGTAAAAAGCGAAAAAGGTCAAGGTCCTGTAATCTGGTGCATTTTTAAAGGTAATGGAATTGCAAGTTCCCTAAATACACAGATACTATTTACTATTTCAGCCAGTGACAACAAAGTATTTTTTTTAAATTTAACCACAAGATGGCACTATGACCCCTTAAATCTCCATTTACATTGGGCTGGGCTCCATGGATAACCTTTTTATGTAAATAAATAACATTAGGTGCGTAGTTATGTAGATCTTTTGCGCCTGTTTTCTTCTGGGAATGTAAAACCTGTAAGGTAAAGTCAGATATACTGCGATGGATTTTCAGTCTGATTTTATTTGCTCAGTAACCCGGAGCACTTTCATTCTGAGATTTGTTTGAGTGAGAGTAAGAAAAGTCCTGTAACCTGGAGCAGTTTTGGAGAAAATGTAAGGAATTTAATAGTCTTTTATTATGAACATAACATATTTTCCATTAAAGAAGGGTGACAAAAATGTTTGTATATGCTGTCAATTACAGTTCTTAGAAAGAAAGAAAATTGGTATCGGCAAAAATCGGAATCGGCAGGTCAGACTTTTAAAAACATCGGAAATTGGAATCGTCCAACAAAATTGCAATCAGTGCATCTCCAGCCAAAACCAGTCGATTCAAAACCAGCCTCTCTCCTACAGCAGTCAGAACACTTAACATTCCCTGCTAGCTCCCCTTGCTACAGGATCCCACATACTGACCTGAATGCACTGGACTGAACTCAGACTTGACTTGTTTGCACTGGGACATCAATCATTGTACTTTCTGCCTGTTGGACTACTTAATATGCTGGGCAACTGAACTGTAAATATCATATATTTGATTATTTCTTCGTCTTCTTCTTCTTCTTCCGTAAGTTTTTCGGTGTGCAACTATTTCTGCATACTTTGTGCTACAGAAACCATTCAACTGTCAAAATGTTCACATTTTTTAGGACATTTCTGCTTACAGTCAGCTTTTTTCTAATATTAATAGTTTTTGAAATATTACGCTTTTTATGAAACTGTTTTCTCATTGAAATGAATGGAGAGAATGTTCAAATCCTCAAAAACCTTCAGCTCTTATAAATGTTAATATGTTGGCAAACTTTCAGCTAGAAACTTAATGTAAACTTTAAACAGGTCACAAGACTTCCTGGTATGAAGCCTCTTACATTCAGATTTGTGATATCGTTTATAGTGTTTCTGCTATGAAGCTTATTACATTCAGATGCGTGATATCGTTTATAGTGTTTCTGCTATGCTTACATTCAGATGTGTATTATCTTTTATAGTGTTTCTGCTTTGAAGCTTACATTCAGATATGTGATATCTTTTGCAGTTTTTCTGCTATGAAGTTTCTTACATTCAGATGTGTGATATCTTTTATAGTGTTTCTGCTATGCTTACATTCAGATGCGTGATATCTTTTATAGTGTTTCTGCTATGCTTACATTCAGATGCGTGATCTTTTATAGTGTTTCTGCTATGCTTACATTCAGATGTGTGATATTTTTATAGTGTTTCTGCTATGCTTACATTCAGATGCGTGATATCATTTATAGTGTTTCTGCTATGCTTACATTCAGATGCGTGATATCTTTTATAGTGTTTCTGCTATGCTTACATTCAGATGCGTGATATCTTTTATAGTGTTTCTGCTATGCTTACATTCAGATGTGTGATATTTTTTATAGTGTTTCTGCTATGCTTACATTCAGATGCGTGATATCTTTTATAGTGTTTCTGCTGTTTACATTCAGATGTGTGATATCTTTTATAGTGTTTCTGCTATGCTTACATTCAGATGTGTGATATCTTTTATAGCGTTTCTGCTATGCTTACATTCAGATGTGTGATATCTTTTATAGAGTTTCTGCAATGCTTACATTCAGATGCGTGATATCTTTTATAGTGTTTCTGCAATGCTTACATTCAGATGCGTGATATCTTTTATAATGTTTCTGCTATGCTTACATTCAGATGCGTGATATCTTTTATAATGTTTCTGCTATGCTTATGTAACCCACATGATTACATGTACCCTGTGACGTATGTAAGTTCCACGAGTAGCCTCTAGGAGGCACACGAGCTACAGAGTTTAAACCATGCAAACAACCGTCGACAATAGAGAAGAGAAATACGGATATTTAGAAATACGGACAACTTTGACTATGGATACCTGAATTATTGATATTTGAACTACGGATATTTGAGCTACAGGACATTTGAACTACGACAAAAAGATCCCTCCCACGAAGCTTCCTTGGTGAGCCGCTAGCCAAAGCTAAAAAGTAAACAGCGTTCTGTGTTCCATGTAATCATAGCCATTTACGTAGGATATCTTGATTTTATCCAAAGACAGATGATCTCCCGTTGAAGGAAGAAGGAAGACTCTTTTCTCTTGTGTTTTGTACGCTGCTGGAATCCTGGTGAGCTAAGAGTTTAAAATCTTGATATCTAAAGACTGACAATTTTCCATTGGTTGCTAAGCTAAGCTAACCCAGCTAAAACGTATATCTATGATCCTTAGCAGTTCCCATATGATTCAGAGCTTTAAAACCAGTCAGGACACCCGGTCCATAGGGTTTATTTGATGTAGGAATGTTAGACATTTTAATATAATAATATGCTTGTTGTTAAAAAAAACTGTAAGCTCCAGTTGCCACTAGCCACCGAGCCAACTCGGGCTACATGGCATGCATGGAACCCATAGCAGCCAGCTAGACGTGAATTCACGTTGATAGTGCCGCAGCCTGGCTGCGATGACGTTGTTTTTAACTGTTCTTACAGCAATAGGCTGTTGTCATTCAGCCGCATATTAGTTATATGTAGGAAATGATTTAATTCTGAGAATTGACTCTAGATTTGGGTATTTTTATTTTTTTTGTAATTGTTTGATAGAGATTGCAATTAATAAGGAATCTGTACAATTTTGTGCAGACTGGTTTTTTTTGTACCCCGAACAACCCCCCTTGCTACACCCTTTTGGAACCCTTGGATACCCCCTTTGGATTGCCCCCATCATCGCCCTGGATTTGGATTCATCATCATCGCCTCTACATTAACTTGCCCCTGTGATTGTGGTAGGATCTGGACATTGCACCTTGCACAGATTGGAAGACTGAATCATTCCCCCTTTTCTTTTCTTTATTATTTTCTTTGAGTGCACTCATACTTTATTTTGGATTATTTTCTTTAATTTGTTAGTGTAGAATATGGCTGCATAAGTAATATATTAGAAGGGTATAAAATAGAATATAGATAGATATAGACAATAAATAGAATATTAGGAAGAACTTTTAAAAAGTATAATAGAGTAAAATATATATATATAACACATCTAATTTAGTATTGATATTGAAATAACTTTACTTTGAACTGTTGAAATACATTGTTTTTTTTATTGTAAACTATACCCACGAGTGTGTGTGTTGTCTTTGGGGTGAGTACTAGAATCCGGTCTAGAAAAAAACCTACACCAATCTCCACTGAACTTAGACATTAGACTGTAAACTGGCCCTGCGCAAGCATAGGCCCATTCCCCTGTCGTGCAGGTTACACTTACATTCAGATGTGTGATATCTTTTATAGCGTTTCTGCTATGTTTACATTCAGATGTGTGATATCTTTTATAGCGTTTCTGCTATGCTTACATTCAGATGTGTGATACCTTTTATAGTGTTTCTGCTATGCTTACATTCAGATGCGTGATATCTTTTATAGCGTTTCTGCTATGCTTACATTCAGATGCGTGATATCTTTTATAGTTTTGATTTATGCAGTTTAACATTAATGTGAGTTTATAATGAGTGTGTATTGGAGAGGTTAGAGTGGGTGACGTCACGCCCGCTCTAAACTTCAGCTGTTCTGCCTTTCTTAAAATGTTTGTGCTTCCACTCTTCCTGCTCCTACATCTTTCACTTCTAACACGCAGTTTTCCGTAGAACTGTAGACAAATGTGTGCTGTTTCACATAGTGTGACTCCTAACGCTGTGCGACTTGTGGTTTTTAAAACCCGGAGCTTTAAGCAACAAGAGGCGCCTCCGCTGCTCCATAGATTCTAATGCAACTTGAGGAGCGGATTATCAAAGAAAAGCTGAAAACTGCCCCGTCTTTAACTCGCTCGTACGGCCGCATTTCTGACAGCAGGAACACCAAACTTGACAGAGACATGCAAGAAGCTCTTGTGGTGTTGATGATCTGATAATTTTGCTGACATGACGTACGGTCTTTACTCGACGGAAGGCTTTTGAGAGGGTCCGCTGAGACATTTCTCACGCTTGTCGCTGTCTACGGAAAATGCTGAGTCATTGTTGAGCACGCGCAATCACCATGGCAACCTCTGAGCGCAGCGTGGCACACAGCTGATTCAGATCAGCCAACGAGAACCACCGTGACGGTCGTTATGGCCGTTTTGGATTTTCCAAGTTTAATAACTTTGTTAAAAAAACACACACACAGACCTGCCGCTCTCTGAATTCCCCTGCATCAAATGTAGTTTTAGATCGATCGCACGAGACAAAAAGAAGTTACGATAAGATAAACGACCATGGACGGTCAACATGACTGTCTCGTAATTTGCGCGTGATCGTGCGCGTCACGTCACTATTTATGACGCGTGTTGGTGGTGTCACGTTACTATTTATGACGCGTGTTGGTGACGTCACGTCGCTATTTATGACGCGTGTTGGTGGCGTCACGTCACTATTTATGACGCGTGTTGGTGGCGTCACGCGTGTTGGTGGCGTCACGTCACTATTTATGACGTGTATTGGTGGCGTCACGTCACTATTTATGACGTGTGCTGGTTGCGTCATTTCCTTCGTGAAGTTCGTTGCTGTGTCCTAGAAACACCCAGCGTCCTCCAGTGCAGCGAACTGGTCTCAACTTGATTTGTGACGACGTCCAACGTGTCCGGTTACAGACGCACCATGACTACCACCGACGCCTTGCGGTATTTACTGGCGTTGGACAGCCGCCATTTTAAATTGTTTAAAATATTATTAAGTGGTTAAAATGTTAATGTTGGTGTCAGTTATTTTCTTAACGGACATACTAACATTAAGATATGTAATGCATTGATATCTCAACTGGGTATTTATCTTGACACAATATAGAGTTTAAAAACCACGGGCTCCAGTAGTTTTTAAGTTCTGGTCGTTGTTTGGGACCGTTTCAATATTTATTTTCAGTTCTTTTTTTACATGTCACTTTTTGTTCCGTTTGTTAGCTTAGCAACATGTGTTTTCCGTTTTGTTTTTCAGGTAATATTTTCACTTTTTCAATTTTGCTATTCAAGTTCAACCATGTCTCTCTGAAACAAACATTGTTTATAAATAGTATTAAAGTTGTTAAAATGTTAATTTTCGTATCAGTTAGTTTCCTATCAGACATACTAACACATGCAGTGCATTAATATCTCAGTTGGGTATTTATCTTGACAGAATATAGAGTTTAAAAACCATGGGCGGTCATTGTGACTGCCCACGGTGGTTTTAGGTAGGAGTAAAATCCCGGTCGTTCTGGAGTTTTAACACTTCTTTGGTGTCTGTGGTTTGGATCAAACACTTGACTGACATTTCTGTCAAAGTCCTGCTACTAAGTGTTACCACACAAGACACGTGGATTTACACACATTTCAACAGATTTCACAGAAAATTTCTTTGTACAGATGTAGTCAGGAGAGATGTTAGTTATTTTTAGTTGGAGCTGATTCTACACACACACACACACACACACACACACACGCACACATACACAAAGCAGACATAGACAGACACTTACACACACAACTAAGCGTGATTCTTTCCATTTTAAAAGTTAGAATGAAAACAAATCAAACCTACATCTGAGACATCATAAACTTCATCTGTCTGAAATTAATTCAACGAATTTCTTTTTACAAGGTTTCAAGGTATTTCAATTCTACTTCCAGCTTTGGCAGTGTATACTACATTTTCCTTAGAGCTGTTTCAACTACATTTTTTCCAACGCTGATTCTTCGGCTGATACACTCCAGCTTTTCTTTTAGTAATGCGCATTAGCTCCCAATTCTGCCTGTAGGCGATTACTTTCAAGCTTCCAGTTAAGATTTCAGCATTTCCAGCTTCTTTAGCTACTGACTTCAGCTTCCAACTGCCTCTATGACACGTTAGGTACTGACTTCAGCTTCCAACTGCCTCTATGACACTTTAGCTACTGACTTCAGCTTCCAGCTGCCTCTATGACACTTTAGCTACTGACTTCAGCTTCCAGCTGCCTGTATGACACTTTAGGTACTGACTTCAGCTTACAACTGCCTCCATGACACTTTAGGTACTGACTTCAGCTTCCGACAGCCTGTATGACACTTTAGGTACTGACTTCAGCTTCCAACTGCCTCCATGACACTTTAGGTACTGACTTCAGCTTCCGACAGCCTGTATGACACTTTAGGTACTGACTTCAGCTTCCAACTGCCTCCATGACACTTTAGCTACTGACTTCAGCTTCCAACTTCCGCTATTACACTTTAGGTACTGACTTCGGCTTCCAACTGCCTCTATGACACTTTAGGTACTGACTTCAGCTTCCAGCTGCCTGTATGACACTTTAGGTACTGACTTCAGCTTCCAACTGCCTCTATGACACTTTAGGTAGTGACTTCAGCTTCCAACTGCCTCTATGACACTTTAGGTAGTGACTTCAGCTTCCAACTGCCTCTATGACACTTTAGGTACTGACTTCAGCTTCCAACTGCCTCTATGACACTTTAGCTACTGACTTCAGCTTCCAGCTGCCTGTATGACACTTTAGGTACTGACTTCAGCTTCCAACTGCCTCTATGACACTTTAGGTACTGGCTTCAGCTTCCAACTTCCTCTATGACATTTTAGCTACTGACTTCAGCTTCCAACTTCCTCTATGACACTTTAGGTACTAACTTCAGCTTCCGACTGCCTCTATGACACTTTAGGTAGTGACTTCAGCTTCCAACTGCCTCCATGACACTTTAGGTACTGACTTCAGCTTCCAACTTCCTCTATGACACTTTAGGTACTGACTTCAGCTTCCGACAGCCTCGATGACACTTTAGGTACTGACTTCAGCTTCCAACTGCCTCTATGACACTTTAGGTACTGACTTCAGCTTCCAACAGCCTCTATGACACTTAAGGTACTGACTTCAGCTTCCAATTGCCTCTATGACACTTTAGGTACTGACTTCATCTTCCACCTGCCACTATGACACTTTAGGTACGGACTACAGCTTCCAGGTGCCACTATTGCACTTTAGGTATTGACTTCAGCTTCCAGCCACCAGTATTAACATTTAGGTACTAACTTCAGGCAGACTTTTGTTCCAACTTTTCCTACTTTCCTTTTTACAGAGCTCTAATTTCAATTTATTCAGAGACAATTACAGACAGGTTTGGAGCAAATGGTGTATACGTTGTTTCCAAAAAAGTGATACTTTCAACGTTAATGTAAATCAATGCCGGCTATGTTCATTTTTGTAATCTGTTGTCTGTGACGTTTTTTCCTCTTAACTCCTCTTTAGTCGAACCAGATTAGATCAGTGAGTCACTATTTCTAGACCAGAGCGTTTCACTAACAATAGGCCATAATGGCACATTCTGTGTCTAATCTACGGTACAAGATTCTGTCGAATCATTGTTCTGTTCCAACAGCTTCAGACAATCTAGCACCTTTTTCTTGTAACTACTGCCTGGTTACTGCCATTTTACAATGCTGTGATTGCAACTATTCTCCAATCCTCTGTGAACAGTACACATGGCCACTTTAAGTCTGGTTAATGGTCATGGCAATTTGCATATGAATCCAATCGTTGGTTTGGGTCGTTTTGCAACTGTGCTGTTTATAAGGGTGGGGACACGTACAGTCAGGTGAGACTGAAAAGGTCACTTAGATGATGGTGAAACGTTTCTGCCAATAAACCCTGTGTCCAGATGAACCGATTCACCTTTTGTGAATTTCCTTACCGGGATTATAGAGCATGCATCAAGACTTGGTGAGGAATACACTACCAGAGGAGATTAGTTTGCCCCAAGCTTGATTACATTTAAATCCAGGGTTAAAACGTCCCTGCGAACCACAGCATTTCATTAAAGAGACCCTTATCAGTGTTTGATTCTAGTTTTGTCAATTTGATAAAACTGTTTTTTTTTACACTTATTAGAACTGTAGCAACTACAGAGGTATAAAGTTGATCAGCTACAGCATGAAGATTTGGGAAAGAGTAATAGAAGCTAGGTTAAGAGGAGAGGTGATGATCAGCGAGCAGCAGTATGGTTTCATGCCAGAAAAGAGCACCACAGATGTGATGTTTGCTTTGAGAATGTTGATAGAGAAGAAGAGAAGGCCAGAAAGAGGTATGAGGAAGTCGGGAGTTGCAGAGAAGTATGTAGGAGTGGTGCAGGATATGTATGAGAGAAGTGTGACAATGGTGAGATGTGTGGTTGGAATGACAGATGGGTTCAAGGTGGAGGTGGGATTACATCAAGGATCGGCTCTGAGCCCTTTCTTGTTTGCAATGGTGATGGACAGGTTGACGGACATGATCAGGCAGGAGTCTCCGTGGACTGATGCAGTGCCCTTCTCAATCTCTACACCCAGCCACACAGCCCTACTGCTCTTGCCTAAAGTGAAAGAAGAGCTAGCAAGGATGGAATCACAAGGTGTCATATCAAGGGTGGATGAGCCAACTGAATGGTGTGCCGGGATGGTAGTGGCACCTAAGTGCACTGGGAGGGTGCGAATCTGCTCAGACCTCACCGAACTTAACAAGTCAATTCGAGAGAACGACATCCACTCCCAGCCATGGAACAAATGCTTGGACAACTTGCTGGAGCCAAGGTGTTTTCCAAATTTGATGCCAATTCTGGGTTTTGGCAAATACCTCAATCAAAAGCATCTTCCCTGTTGACAACCTTCATAACACTATTTGGGAGGTTTTGCTACAACAGACTGACTGTGCTTTGGAATAAAATCGGCACTAGAGCACTTCAAAAAAAGAATGTCACAGATCCTCGACAGCCTGGACGGAGTGCTCTGGGTGGGGTGGTGGATCCGTAGATGATTTTTAAATTTGTGGTATTAGAGCTTTTGACCGCCATCTTTTTGCTGCAAATCCAACAAATCGCCTCCTCCAAGTTACTGGGTTGTCCTTTTTCATCTAGCTTAAAATCAAAATGTGCCACAGCGCTGCTGTGCTGTTTGGCTCTTCAACTATGTCCATGATGTTGATGTCAACACATGCTCGTCCAAATGCAGTCGCTGAATATTATAGAATATTACAGAGTAAGCATCTCAAGAAAAACACTTCGTTGGCGCTAATTCACCACTCATGTGCCAGGGGCGCAACAAGATGATGTCAATAAAAGAGCGCCAGTCAAACAACAAACGGTGGATGTCTGTGAATGTTCTCATTCATCCAGGTCATCATGGTTATCCAAAGGAGTTGAATCAAGAGCAACTGGACTTGGTATATATCCGTGAAGACGTTTTGCCTCTCATCCAAGAGGCTTCCTCAGTTCGTGCCTTTCTGACTAGACCAAGCTAGTCTGACTGGCTGGTGATGAGACTCAGTATTTATCCTCTAGGAGCCATGTCAGAGCTATTGATATGCGTGACTGCGTTACACGAACTGAGGAAGCCTCTTGGATGAGAGGCAAAACGTCTTCACGGATATATACCAAGTCCAGTTGCACTTGATTCAACTCCTTTGGATAACAAACGGTGGAAAACGACGTGGAAATAGTGATGGAAAATTACATTTCTGTTAGTTTCATCCTGCTGTTTTTATACAAATGAATGGAACCGATTCTAACGATGATCAATCGTGATCAGCCGATTAATCGTGATCAGCCGATTACATAGTAATTGTGACAGCCCTA
Organism: Lampris incognitus; assembly: GCF_029633865.1. Lineage (NCBI taxonomy): Eukaryota > Metazoa > Chordata > Actinopteri > Lampriformes > Lampridae > Lampris > Lampris incognitus. The sequence goes on along the minus strand of NC_079231.1, from coordinate 25,074,721 downwards.
TGTATACAGCATTTGAGAAAGATTTTTGTTTTCATAAAATGAACTAATCAGTTTCATTTTGTTCTCTGTGATATGCCATGTATTTCCTCTGACTGCTCTTTTGGCTGAAACCTTTACCACAGACTGAACAACTAAACTGCTTTTCTTTCTTTTTTGTGTGTGTATGCTCATATGTGTCTGCATATGCCCTCTAACAAAAAGCTTCAGCACAAACAGATCAACTACTACACATGAGAATATGTACAGGAGAGATGTATGTATTCTCATGTGTATCTGCAAATGTCAACTTGGAAGTAAACCCTTTACCACACAGAGAAACTAAAGGGCTTCTTTCCTGTATGTATTCCCATGTGATACTCCATGTCCTCGTTGATAAAAACCTTTTGCCAGACTGAGCAACTGATGGTTTTTTTTCCTGTATGTATTATCATATGTATCTGCATATTTCCTCTTTCAGAAAACCCTTTACCACAGACTGAGCAACTGAACAGTTTATTCTCTGCAGATCTCATATTACTGATTTTATTGATTGTTGTGTCCAAACCTGATTGAGTTTCTTTAGTCTTGTTCCAACCATCATCACTGTCTTCAGTCTCACTTTCACAACAGTCCGAAGAAAGGGGATGACCATCATTAGTTTTTACTAAATCACCATCTCGATCTAGGTTACTGGCTAGATGTGATAGTCCACAGTCCTCTCCATCAGGCTCTGGTTTCATCTGGTCATTTGAGGTGCTGGCTTCTTCAGTTTGGCTTTGATGATGCTGTGAGGACTGACCTTTCTCTTCATCATTTTCAATCTTCACAGGCACAGGAGTGAATGGCAACTTGGTGACATCAGCCTCCTCATTCAATCCTTGAAACTGCTCTCCTTCTTGACTGCTCCAGAGTTCCTCCTCTTCCTCTTTAATGTGTGGGGGCGCTGGCCTCTCCTGGTCCAGACTTGGGCTCCACTCCTGCTGCTCAGATGGCACCTTCTCTTCAAAAACTAAGAGCAGCAGGTGGTCTAGAGGGGAGACAAAATACAGATGATGAGGAAAAATATGACTGGATTGAATGTTGCTGTGTCTGTATTTGCCTGCTTCCACGTTACCACTGTGCAGGTGCTTTATCCCTTTGTTCTCTGCTTAATTCTGATTTCTGTGAATATTTTCCTTTTTTCCTATGGTACCTTAACCTTAAACAGTGGTGCCTGTAAAACCTGTATCTTTGCAAACTGTGATCACTCACTTTTTCAACTATTTATATACCATCGCTCAGTACTTCAGAGCAACGTGTTAATATCACATCCGAAGGATACAATGACTCTGGACCCTCACTTCCCAAGACCCATCAAGATGCAAAGCTCATCCTAGACTAGTACAAATGACTGCTGTACTTGAAAGCAAAATATTCACTCTGGAAAAACAAAACTGACCTGCAGACATACTGCTTATGCCTGCTCTCAGTGAGCTAGCCTGAATACAGGTTAAACTTCAGCTCTAGACGACTTCCTACATTTTCTGAGCTCAGGAAATGTAGTTGCCAGAACTATTTTTTTCCAATAGTACCTGGCCAATGACCCCACTCTTCTGAGCCATCTCGGTTGCTGCTCCACCCCCTCTGCTGATCCGGGTAGGGCTGCAGACTACCACATGTCTACTCTGATACATGTGGAGTCGTCAGCCGCTTCTTTTCACCTGACAATGAGGAGTTTCACCTGGGGGGGATGTAGCCCGTGGGAGGATCACGCTATTCCCCCCAGTCCCCCCTCCCCCGAACAGGCACCCCAACCGACCAGAGGAGGAGCTAGTGCAATAACCAGGACACATACCCATATCCGGTTTCCCACCTGCAGACACGGCCAGTTGTGTTTGTGGGTATGCCCAACGAAGCTGGTGGTAACACGGGGATTCGAATTGGTGATCCCTGTGTTGGTAGGCAATGGAATAGACTGCTATGCTATCTGCACGCCCCGGAAGTTCTAGAATTTTCTCAAATTAAGCAAAGAAAATCAGACTATTATCTTTGGCCTAAGGACAGAGGCCGAAAGTTATTGCTCACCGTTAATCCTTGTAAATCAAGACTACAAATCAAGCCAGAAATCTGGGCACAAATATAGACTCAGAGCCAAATTCTGATAGCCATATGAACACGGTAACAAAAATTGTCACATTACAATCCTGAAAACATGGCAAGGATAAGAGAATGTATGCCTAAAGAAGACTTGGAAGAACTTATCCGTGTTTTTATTTCCAGTACATTAGACTACCGTCTTCTTCTTCTTCTCCTCCTTTCGGCTTGTTCCCTGTTTCCCAGGGGTCGCCACAGCGGAATCGACAGTTTCCATCGGTACCCTGTGAGGGCACAACACCGATGGCTGACTTGTCAATCCGCATAATGATCTGGCAAAATTTTACGTCGGATGCCCTTCCTGACACAACCACTAACCCTATGGACGGGCGCACAGGTAAAGCGCTGGATGCCATTCCAGTATTCATGGACCTCCGCTTAGTAATGTGCTTAAATTCAGCGGGCTGTCTCGTCTGATCTGAAGTCGTAGTCCAATCATGGATGGCGTGCGTGGCTGGCGCACAGCTCACGGCAGCTGCCTTTGCTCTTCTGCACGCCGCTGAGACACCGACAGCAGCTCTCTCAGCACTCACGGAAACCCCTTCCCTCACAGTAATGCGGTCAGCGGTGAAAGACAGTCCAACACCGGCGCTTCCACCATTGAACGGAGCATAGAGCGAGAGCTACGCTGAAACCAACACGGTCTTCCCTTGTGGGGGCCGAAAGCGCGGAGGCTTGCGACACCCCAGCCGCGGGTGGTAGAGGTCACCCTCTCCTTCCCGATTGATGGCAAAGCGATGCTCAGACAGGCGTGGCCCCGGGAGGAACCCGGGGGACACTCACTTAAGAGCATCCCGGGGACGTCGAGAGGCAGGGGCTGGGACAGACGGTGGCTCGCGTCACGGCGGACCTTCAGCTCAATCCCGAGAACCAACTACGAGCTTTTTTTAACTGCAGCAACTTTAAGATACGCTATTGGAGCCGGAATTACCGCGGCTGCTGGCACCAGACTTGCTCTCCAATGGGTCCTCGTTAAAGGATTTAAAGTGTACTCATTCCAATAACAGGGCCTCGAAAGAGTCCTGTATTATTAGTTGTCGTCACTACCTGCTGCCTTCCTTAGATGTGGTAGCCATTTCTCAGGCTCCCTCTCCGGAACCGAACCCTGATTCCCCGTTACCCGTGGTCACCATGGTAGGCACGCAAAGTACCATCGAAAGTTGATAGGGTAGACATTCGAATGAGACGTCGCCGCCGCACAGGGCAGGCGATCAGCCCGAGGTTATCTAGAGTCACCAAAGCGGTCCGAGGAACCCCCTTACGGAGGAGCGCTCCGCGAGGGTTTTGGATCTGATAAATGCACGCATTACCGAAGGTCAGCGCCAGTCGGCATGTATTAGCTCTAGAATTGCCAGTTATCCAAGTAATGGAAGAGGAAGGAACCATAACTGATTTAAAGAGCCATTCACAGTTTCACTGTATGGGCTGTGTGTACTCAAAATACAAATGTCCCCCATGACGGCAGTAAACCCCACAGTAAGTACCGCATTAAGCCTGTTTCGCTGCTTGGGTACGTTGAGGCCAAACATACAACGGCCGCTTCGCTCAAACCAGCAAACTAAAGACTCCCGTTGTGGAGTTTCACCGATGCGGCTGGTGGATCTCGTCTAACAGTCTGTGTCTGTTACTGACTGCTAGACAAGCGCCATCAACCGCGTTGAAGAGACAAGCGGCCGCGTTGCTCTTCGTACACACTCATTGATCTCCATCGAGTTTCTTCGGTTCAGCTTAACCAGATGAAGGGCAAACTCTCCGGGTGTCCGAAACCACAAGTGTTCGAGAATCTCAGCAGTTCCTCGGTGGAGAACCGTACAAAACGCACCTCTGACTCAGCACACTCACCACGCTACCATCATTCAGATCACCTGCACTGTAAAAGAAGAAAAAAGTAACCATCGGGTACCCGGAGGCGCACGGAGGGGACGTCAGGGCGAGCCGCCCCGCCCCGCGCTTTGTTTCATGGTTCCCAGAGTAGCACCGGAGTTGGGGGACCCCACCGCGCAGCCGACGGTGCCCAGAGTTGTGTCATTGTTGCCGCCCTTGGGTGAACTCCGCAAGACCGAAGGAACCGGCCACCCGAATGCCGGCAAAGCCGGCTGGTGGAGGCCCTCTGAAGGCGGGTTAAGTCAGCCCATCGTATATTAGACTACTGTAAATGTCTTTTTTTCTGATCTTCCCAAGAAGCTATCAAATAGCTACAACCGAAACAGATTGCTGTTTCTACAGTTCTGACAGATTTCTTCAGTGGCTTCCAATCAATCACAGAATTGACTGCTCCTTGTTTATAAATATCTTAATGGTTCAGGGCCGAAATACATCACTGACCTGCTTTTAGAATATAAACCTTCCAGACCTCTCCGGTCGTCTAAGGCGGATCTGCTAGTAGTTCTGGGGGTAAAAGCCAAACATGGTGAGGCAGCATTCAGTTATTATGCAGCTCAGAACTGGAATATACTACCTGAAGAGGTTGGTTTGCCCCAAGCTTGATTACTTTTAAATTCCAGATAAAAACTTCCCTGCTAACCACTGCATTTCACTAAATACACACCTTACACACCACACCTATTTGATTCTATTTTTGTTATTAATTTTCTAAAATTATTCTCATCTCATCTCATCTCATCATCAGCCTCTTTTCCAGGGTCGGGTCGCAGTGGCAGCAAGTTAAGTAGGGCACTCCAGATGCCCCTCTCCCCAGCAATGCCCTCTATCTCCTCCTGGGGGATCCCAAGGTGTTCCAAGGCCAGATTGGACATGTAGTAGTCCCTCCAGCGAGTTCTAGGTCTACCCCGGGGTCTCCACCCAGTTGGCCATGCCCAGAAAAACTCCAAAGGAAGGCGCCCAGGAGGCATCCTGATCACATGCCCGAACCACCTCAACTGGCTTCTTTCAATACAAAGGAGCATTGGCTCTACTCTGAGCTCCCTCCGGATGTCTGAGCTCCTCACCCTATCTCTAAGGCTGATCCCAGACACCCAACGGAGGAAACTAATTTCAGCCGCTTGTATCCGTGATCTCACCCTTTCGGTCACTACCCAAAGCTCATGACAATAGGTGAGGGTTGGAATGAAGACTGACTGGTAAATTGAGAGCTTCGCCCTCCGGCTAAGCTCCCTCTTCACTACAACAGTCCCATACAACGTCCGCATTACTGCTGATGCTTCACCAATCCGCCTGTCAATCTCCCGCTCCATCCTACCCTCACTAATGAACAAGACCCTGAGATACTTGAACTCCTTCACTTGAGGCAACAACTCATCCGCAACCCGAAGGGAGCAATCCACCATTGTCTGATAGAGAACCATGGCCTCAGACTTGGAGGTGCTGACTCTCATCCCAGCCATTTCACACTCAGCTGCAAACTGCCCCAGTGTGCGCTGGAGGTCACATTCTGATGAAGCCCACAAAACCACATCATCTGCGAAGAGCAGCAATGCAATTCTGATGTTCCTAAAATACGCCTTGAGATCCTGTCCATGAATACCACAAACATAATTGGAGACAAGGGACAACCTTGGCAGAGTCCGACACCCACTGAAAACGTGTTCGATATTGTGTCAGGAATGCAGACACAGCTCTCACTTTGGTTATACCAAGGACCGGATGGATTGTAGTAACTGCCTTGGTACCCCATTTTTCCGCAGTACCCCGAATAGAGTGCCCCGGGGTACATAGTCATAAGCCTTCTCCAAGTTCACAAAACACATGTAGACTGGCTGGCCAAACTTCCATGTCCCCCTTAGCACTTCCGCTAGGCTAGGGTAAAGAGTTGGTCCATTGTTTCACGGCCAGGAATAAATTCACATTGTTTCTCCTGGATCCGAGGTTCGACAATCGGTCGGAGCCTCCTTTCTGGCACCCTAGAGCAGACTTTCCTTGAGAGGCTGAGCAATGTGATGCCCCAATAATTGGAGCACACCCTCCGGTCCCCCTTTTTAAATATGGGAACCACAACCCCAGTCTGTCAATCCACGGGTACCGTCTCCAAACTCCACGCGACACTGAAGAGGTGTGTCAAGCAAGACAGCCCAAAGATGTCAAGAGCCTTCAGCATGTCAGGACGAATCTCATCCAAATCCGGCGCCTTGCCACCAAGGAACTTTTTAACTACTTCAGAGACCTCTGTCAGGGATATGAGTGGGGCTTACCCCGAGTCTTCAGATTTTACCTGACGGCTTCCCTCACCGCTGGTGTCCACCAGTGGGTTCTTAGGTTACCACCTCAACAGGCACTGATGACCTTATGACGACAGCGCCTGCCTGCCGCATCTGCAATAGAGGCTTTAAATATGGCCCACTCAGACCCACCACAACCTTATCCCAGAGAAGCAGCTTAAGATGAATGAATGAATATATATATATATATATATATATATATCACGTTTTTTTCCCAGAAACCATCAATGGTGTTGTTGATAAAAGTGCTCAAAAAATTAGGTGTGAATATATATATAAATATATCTTTGCTGCTGAATTGTTGAGCTCTTTTTTCTACATTGAAGATTTCACTGCAACATCCTGTGGACATACACACACACACACACACACACACATACGCTACCGTTCAAAAGTTTGGGATCACATTGAAATGTCCATATTTTTGAAGGAAAAGCACTGTACTTTTCAATGAAGATAACTTTAAACTAGTCTTAACTTTAAAGAAATACACTCTATACATTGCTAATGTGGTAAATGACTATTCTAGCTGCAAATGTCTGGTTTTTGGTGCAATATCTACATAGGTGTATAGAGGCCCATTTCAAGCAACTATCACTCCAGTGTTCTAATGGTACAATGTGTTTGCTCATTGGCTCAGAAGGCTAATTGATGATTAGAAAACCCTTGTGCAATCATGTTCACACATCTGAAAACAGTTTAGCTCGTTACAGAAGCTACAAAACTGACCTTCCTTTGAGCAGATTGAGTTTCTGGAGCATCACATTTGTGGGGTCAATTAAACGCTCAAAATGGCCAGAAAAAGAGAACTTTCATCTGAAACTCGACAGTCTATTCTTGTTCTTAGAAATGAAGGCTATTCCATGTGAGAAATTGCTAAGAAATTGAAGATTTCCTACACCGGTGTGTACTACTCCCTTCAGAGGACAGCACAAACAGGCTCTAACCAGAGTAGAAAAAGAAGTGGGAGGCCGCGTTGCACAACTGAGCAAGAAGATAAGTACATTAGAGTCTCTAGTTTGAGAAACAGACGCCTCACAGGTCCCCAACTGGCATCTTCATTAAATAGTACCCGCAAAACACCAGTGTCAACATCTACAGTGAAGAGGCGGCTGCGGGATTCTGGGCTTCAGGGCAGAGTGGCAAAGAAAAAGCCATATCTGAGACTGACCAATAAAAGAAAAAGATTAAGATGGGCAAAAGAACACAGACATTGGACAGAGGAAGACTGGAAAAAAGTGTTGTGGACGGATGAATCCAAGTTTGAGGTGTTTGGATCACAAAGAAGAACGTTTGTGAGACGCAGAACAAATGAAAAGATGCTGGAAGAATGCCTGACGCCATCTGTTAAGCATGGTGGAGGTAATGTGATGGTCTGGGGTTGCTTTGGTGCTGGTAAGGTGGGAGATTTGTACAGGGTAAAAGGGATTCTGAATAAAGAAGGCTATCACTCCATTTTGCAACGCCATGCCATACCCAGTGGACAGCGCTTGATTGGAGCCAATTTCATCCTACAACAGGACAATGACCCTAAACACACCTCCAAATTGTGCAAGAACCATTTAGAGCAGAAGCAGGCAGCTGGTATTCTATCGGTAATGGAGTGGCCAGCGCAGTCACCAGATCTGAACCCCATTGAGCTGTTGTGGGAGCAGCTTGACCGTATGGTACGCAAGAAGTGCCCATCCAACCAATCCAACTTGTGGGAGCTGCTTCTGGAA